>NW_005061536.1:0-1151 GCF_000277835.1 Geospiza fortis
CAGTCTCACTGCTCTTTCACTGCTAGATGGTCATGCTGTTGATTTGTAGAGTAGATGATTGCCTTTGCAAAAAAACTTTTAAGTTAAAACAAAACTCATGTAGGTAATAGATGTCCTTTTTCTTTAAATAAAAACACACCCATAACATTTGTATTCTCAAAAAAGCACATCAGAGAAAGCAGCACAATTGATTTTGTGAGAGCTCACTTCCCTTTTGTTAGCTGCTATAAAAGCTAGACAATATTACATTGTAAAATGCCTTAAAATGTAGTGGGAGTAAATTTCATAACTCAAAATATAATAATCACATATAAAGGCTTTATGCTCACTACATTTACCATTACATGAACTATGAAGAGGAAATTTTGATTGAAAGTAACAGTTCTAAAACTCTCAGATGTCACTGGACAAAGCAGTCACAAAACAGGTATTTTACACTAAATACCTATATTTTCCACTAAATTCTGTAGTTCTGCTGCTGCCAAGTCTTTCATGGTGATGCCAAGTTCATGCAAAATAAACCAAACCTTTCTACTCTATCACAACACCAATAACTTCTGTGAAGCCAGAGGGACTGCCCAGGATAAGAAAGGGCTCCTGGCTGAAGAAGCAGTAATTGAATTGAGATTCAGCCCTCCCCTGCCTCAAGGGGATGAGTGCAAAGAGCCTGTTTGCAGCTTCAGTCTCATCTGAAGGCATCAGCCTTCTAAAAAAGGTATCATAGCAATGAGTTCCCAGCAAGAGGATAAATCCACTCTTCACCCAGCACATTCATTTCACACACCCTTCCACACTCCCTGCATTTCCCTAGAAGGGAGCAGAACTGGGAGGACAAATCCCATCTCTGCACACCCACATTTTCCGTCCTTCAGTTACCTTCATGCAGAGAGGCTATTTTCCTCTTTCAGCTCCTGCCAGCTCTGTACACACTGGCTGAGGAACCACACACAGTTCTTGAACACTTTCATCTTCAGTACCTTTGGAAACCATCTTTTAAATGCATCTTTCCAGGTGGCAAGCAGATAAAGCTCCTGTGGATATGGAACAGGCTCCTGGTGCAGGAAATGCCTCCTAGGGCTGGAAAAGCACCTGCCAGTACTGATGTGGCTCAACTCTAACCAGTAATGAACATTATTTACCTTGTACACTCC
>NW_005061537.1:0-1151 GCF_000277835.1 Geospiza fortis
AGTCAGATTCATCATTCCTTCCTGCCAAGGGGGACCCCACTAATACAATACCCCATGGTCAAAGGAAGGTATCAAGCAGCCAAGACACAAGTGTTGCAGCTTGAGTCCATGCTCTAATATAGACTGAGGTGCTGTAGAGCTTTTCCCACTGTTGTAAGGGGTGGTAAATGCACAAAGGCACCCAAGGAAAAACAGGGTGCACTTGTGTGAGTGTGTGTGTGCACAAGCACATGCACAAAGAGGGAGAAAGACAAAAGCAATACTGAAAATTAAAGCAGAATCATTTTCTGTGTGCATTTCTGCCATCCTATGTTGTGGGGGGAGAAGTGGGACTGGTGTTTCAGACAACCAGCGTGCACAGCATGGGAGAGATGCTCCCACACACCAAACCCACCCAACCATCCTCTGCAACATTTTCCCCTCAGCAGAAGGGCCAGGCTCCAGCATTTCAGCTTCCTCTCTGTGACACTGGGCTCTCACCGGGATCTCTCTTTCCCAAACATATGATGCAGTAATGATGCCACCCAGGGATGACAAGTAGCTTAAGAGCTGGCTCTACCCTCTGGACACCTGGCACGCTAAACCATGTGGCAAGTGGCATGTGCTGGCTTGGGAAAAAGCCATCCCTACTTTGGACAGCCACCCAGCCCAACTGCTAATGCACTGCCTCCACCTCCCCTACTGTTATTGATATAAGAAGAGAAAGGAAAAAAAATCCAGGAGGAACAAATAGCTTGACTGCTGAAGAAGTTGTACATTACTGTTTAAAAGTGCAGATGATGAACCATGATAGGACAGAGTAAAGTAACAGTGAATCAAATCAGGGAAAGCTCCTGCAATATTTTATCATTGTAGGATAATTATATTCATCTCCAAATTAGATGAGATTTTATGTTCAGACACTTAAGGGTCAAAACTTGCCATAATGTGTAGGAAAATATGTTGTTTTTTCCAGGTAACAAGTGTTAGGACAAGAGAAAAATGGCTTCAAGTTGCACCAGCGGAGGTTTATTTTGGATATTAGAAAAAGTTTTTTCACAGTGGAATAAACTACCCAGGAAAGTGGTGGAATCACTGTCTCTGAAGATATTTAAAAAACATGTAGATGTGGTGTTTAAGCACACAGTTTAGTGGTGGACCTGGCAGTGCTG
>NW_005061538.1:0-1151 GCF_000277835.1 Geospiza fortis
TCAAATCCACGAACCATCATGAAACCCTTTCGTAAGGACGGATCATGACATCAATTGGCATCACAGACAGGATTCTGGTAGGCAGAGGGGTTTGCAGGTTGTGTGCAGTCTGTACCAGGGGAGAGTAAGTCTCACTCTGCAAGGGTTGTGATTCGAATTTCCCACAAACTGCACACACCTAGTAAAAGGCAAATCTCATACTCAGTTGAGGGCTCTGTCTCTGGAATTATCACAAAAGATCTCTCGGTGCAAAAGGGGGAAACTGTTTCTGTTGTGTTTGTGTATATCTGGACTGTCTGGGAAGGAAGGGGCAACTTGAAGAAATTAAGGAAGGGCCTCCCAGGCAGATCTGTCCCTTCACCTACCCAGGGGAGTGAGGGGTAACACAGCAAGAGCTGAGTAATTGTGTGACTCGAGTGAGTACTTCCCCCTGCTGTAGGTCTTGGTTCCCTCACAAAGGAACCGTTTTTGTGTGTGTGTGTGCGTGTGTATACCCTGTCTGAGAAGGAAGAGACACTCCTGAGGTAACGAAATAGGGCCTCTCAGGCAGATTTGCTCTCTTCAACTACCCAGGGAAGCAAAGGGGAACACAAGAAAGACTGTGTGATTGTGTGCAATTAATTCCCTGGTGTAGCTTGGGTCCCTTCACAAAATGAGTGAATATGTCAATACTAAAGTAAAAGCTGAATTTTACTCTTTACTTGCTAAACACAATGCAAAACCGTCACCTGGCGGAGAAACTTAGGGAAAAGAACAATTGGTTTATTTTAGAAAATGTTATTGATAGAATATGTTCTTTGCAACATGAAACAAAATTCAAAGTGGGCAAAAATAAAACCATCCTCTGCTCAGTCTTGGGAGCCTGTCACACAGCAGCTATAGAAATTTGCTTTAAGCAAAAAAGTGAGGAAAATGCTATAATAGACTCCCTCCAAAACCTAGCTGAAATTTTGCAAAAACAATTAGATGAAAAAAGAAATGTAAATAATTTGTTACGGGCTGCCTTGAGAGAGGAACATGTTAAAAATTCGCAGAAGGCAGATTCCTCAAAAGAGGCAGAGGAGAGGGAAACTCCTCGTATTAATCAAAATTACGCTCAAAAAAAATTAGCCTTGATGAAAACATGCGGGAAACACTGCTGTAATAGCATA
>NW_005061539.1:0-1151 GCF_000277835.1 Geospiza fortis
TTACCCATACTGTATCCCCCTACAAGTTAAGTTCCACATCAAAACACCACCATCCCTCAACCATAAAATATGCCATAACTTTTCCAAAATAAAAGGTTTTCATCAATAAATTCTTATGCACTGAAACCTGAACTCCTAAAAGCATTGAAGAAATGCAAAGAGGGGCCTCATTAAGTCTGAAAATATTTTCCTTTCTTTACAGAGTGTCTCTTAGCAAAGTAACTAGGACCCAAACTCCATATCTATACATATAAATTCAGAACTAAAATCTGTGGATCACAAATCAAAGTAACAACTGTTAGGTGCACTAACAAATGTTTCATGCATGCTTTACTTGGGCTTGTGTAGCTATAGAGAAAATGCAGGGAACAAATCCTCCTGATTTCCTTCATAGTAGGGCATCATGTTAAGGTGTACTCATGAAAACAAATTCTCCCTTAACACAAATAGAAAAGCCTCCCATTTCCTTTTACATGGACTTGTAGAGGGCACAGCTCTGCAAGCTGAGCTGACCAGCACACTATTTACAGGACTCTTTCCATAACCTTGAATCAATGGTTACTTGCAGCAGGAGTTTCCACCTCACACAGAGGAAAGGCTGCAATATTATTGTCTGCAATATTTGCTCTATTTCAGGGCTTTCAACTTTGTAAGAGTTGCTGCTGTCTATAAATCCATGCTTGTCACATTACCAAAACTTTTCTTTCACAGGGAGTAGGAACTGTCTGCCATCTGGATGAGCTTAACTTGTGATATAATAAAGGTCTGAATTCATTTTCAGCATGCCTGATCCCACCCACATCATAAAAACACAAACACAAAGCTCAATCCCTTATGTCTGTGACAACACAGCCTACAGAATCCAAGCTGAATTGAGAGCTTTATAAGTGCCCTCCAGGCATATAAAATAAACTGAAAAGGATAAAACACATATCTCCAAAAAAACACTCTCAATAAAGCAGGAGTGAATGCAGTGCTGAAAATTTTATGCTAATACTTTATGTAAATGCTAAAATAGATACATTTGTATCAACACAAATTTATGTTATGCCACTATTACTCACTTATTTCTATCATAGGTACATGCTAAACCAGTCAAGGAATGCTCATATAAATGTAGTTTGACATTCACTCATCCTTATATAAGTAAA
>NW_005061540.1:0-1151 GCF_000277835.1 Geospiza fortis
TAACTAAAAGGCATCTCGTTTTCATTGTGTTGATTTCTTATGTAGAAAACAAGATCATCCTAGACACAAGCATATGGGCCTCCTGCTGCAGAACTTATCCAATTGTATTTTAAAAAAATCCTTTTAAATAGTCAGGAAGTGCAGGAATGGTCATCTAGAACAGCCTTCTTCTATGCATTGTCAGGTTAGGTAGGATAAGTTTTGTACATGGTTTAAGATACTGAAAACAGTCTTGAAGGGATCAGATAGATCAATTTGGAAGCTGGATTGCATGAGCTCACTAAGAAAACATTGCAAGAAGTGTCATTTTATCCAGATGAAGATGTCATTGCAATCAAACTCCTGTCGCCATTCAGACAGCAATCTTTTCAGACTGGTGGAAGGTAAATTAGCTCCCCTTTTAAAATAATATTTAGTTCCTTTTAAAAGGACTGTCTCTTCATCAATATCTCTGAAACAGAAGACATAGCTGAAGGTTAGCCATCATCTCTTTGATTGGTGTCCTTGTATATCTTTGTTCATGGCTTCTTCCTTTTCCTCTTATCACTTGTTCCAGTGCAAATACATTCACCAGATACAATTAAAGAAGGAACAGATGCTCCTTTTACCAACCTTTGCAAAAAACTTTTAGATAAAGGGACAGAATTTCAGCAGCAATAACACGTTTCTCTAGAAGTACAGCTAAACTACATTGATTTAAATACATTTGCAATTTCATTAGTTGAATTGAATTTGTTCACTGAATTTACCTGCACCAATGAAAAAATTAACACATTTGTACCCAGTTAAGCCATTTTTTAATCAATATGGCAAAATGTTAACAAGATTTCTCCTGAATTTTAGAGCTTTTCTATTCTTACACTTTTTTGTAGTTCAGTTATAAATCCATCTTGATTATGTTTGAAGAAAATATGAGAATGATTATCAATGTTGTGTAAGCACTTCGTTCAAATACTTTGTCCTTCATATTTTATATCACCTTGTTACTTCATCTCTTCTGAAAATTGAGTTATGAAGCATAAATTTCATTACTTTAAAGTGAAAATTCCAGAACAATTTCATAGGCAACAAAACTAAATTCCAGAACATCCCTTACTTATTTCTTAAACTTCAACATTAATTACATTAATTAGTGTCTAGCAACATTAAAA
>NW_005061541.1:0-1151 GCF_000277835.1 Geospiza fortis
TGTGGATAGTGTTCAGTGCTAGGCATTGACAGCATTCACATTTTAAGTGTTCAAGGAACCAGAAACCAGAGTCAGTGCTCTTCTCAGCTGCACAGAATCCAATCTGCACATTGGAGATAGCACCTCCTCCAGCTTCACAGTGAAGAATAACTTCTCACATCTACTCTGTCTTCATGACAGGGTAGGAAAGGCTGGAGACCTTTAGAACATCCCAAGTGCTTCAACTTCTGCCAAACTTCATAACTTTGATGCAGCTTTTCTAACAAAAGGTTTCACACTGCTCTCTTGGGCTCACATTGCTCTCCTTTCACCTAAGGAAGATGCTCTCTTGAGCTGGGCTAGAACATGTACCAGATGAGCAGGATAAGTCAGGCTCTTTTTTGTAAAACAGCTGTTAAGTCTGAAATGAAGCAAGTACCCAGAAGGCAGGAGGGACATGTCTTGGAGAATGACAACACACAATGTATTTGGAATCAAATCCCAAAGGTGGAGTGAAAATTGGCTGAGGAAAACCCCACTCCTTCAGGTTTTATCTGTTACTGATGTATATTAGCTCCAAGAAAGGCCTTCTTCATGTGAATCCTCATGTCAACAGATGGTCACACTCCTGATTAACAAAGACTGTTCTGGACCCAAACTACTGACCACCACCTAAATATTTCTCTGTTTCACATCCAGGTGTGTTTGCAAATCTCAGCACAGCTTATAAAGCTCTGTGAATACAGAGGGGATTTTTTAGTGAAAACCCAAATAGTGACATATTTGGCATTTTGTGAACTTATTTTGTAAATGGGAAACTCAGTTTTTTGGGGGTAAGGGGACAGCACTGAAAGCCAAGCCTTCTAATAAATAAAAAACATCTGGCTAAAAGACTTGGCTGGAAACCCAAAGGTCCTCTTTCTAAAAGGAGTTTAGATGAAAAATCTTGGACCAGCCATGTCTATGCAGTATCAAATTCTTCATAGTTTGGACAAAAAGCTGCATAAAATTGCTTGAAAGACATGCATATTAGCCATTCTTTCAATAAATCTTTATCAAGAGATCTAGTTTCACCTCATTTTGTAGGGAATATGGCACAAAAAATAGATATAGGCAACAGTAAACAAAGACTCAGGTAAGCCAACCACCTAATAAAGAATGAAAAAAAAAAA
>NW_005061542.1:0-1151 GCF_000277835.1 Geospiza fortis
GGGTTTTTTTGGGCTTTTGTGTGTGTGGATTTGGACCCTGATTCTGCTTTTCCAGCCCTGAGTTTTGTCCTTCTCAGCTCCGGGTGCGAACTGGAAAACTTTGTCTTTGTTTGGGCTTGAGATGAATTTTGGGGTGATCCTAAAATCAACATCAGGCTGATCATGAAATTATTCTCAAGCTGATCCTAAAATTCGTTTCAGGGTGATCCTAAACTTAATTTTAGGCAAAATTCCAGGAAAATCCCAGCAAAATGTAAAACAAAAAAATCCAGGAAAATTCAGGCAAAATTCCTGCAAAATCCCCCAAAATTAAAAAAAAAATCCAGCAAAAATTAAAAAAAAATCCGGAAAAATTCCCCAAAATTCAATAAAAATGCTCAGAAAATTCCCAGCATTCAAGGGAAATTACCCAAAATTCCAGGAAAGTCTCCAAAATTAAAAACAACAACAAAAAATATTCCAGCTAAATTCCCCAACATTCAAGGAAAATCCCCCAAAATTCCAAAAAATTCCAGGAAAATACAAGGAAAATGCCCCAAAATTAAAAAAAAAAATCCCCAAAATTCAATGAAAATTCCAGAAATCTGAAAGAAAATTTAAATAAAAAATCCAGGGAAATTTGAGGGAAAAAAAATCTAAAAAATTGAAGAAAATTCTCGGAAAATGCCCCAAAATTCCCAATTTTCTCCTCTTCCTCCCGAGTGCGTGTGGGCCCCTCCCCCTTTGGATGTTTTTTGTTCCTCCTGAGCCCAAATTTGGGTTTTTTTGCCCCGAATTCAGGATTACCACAAGATCATCAAGCAGCCCATGGACATGGGAACCATCAAGAGGAGGTTGGAGAACAATTATTACTGGGGGGCGGCCGAGTGCATGCAGGACTTCAACACCATGTTCACCAACTGCTACATCTACAACAAGGTACCAAATATTAAAAATACGCCCCAAAATGCCTAGAAACAGTCAAAAAAGCAGCACAAAAATACCACCAAAAAATCACCCAAAAATACACCTGAAATAAACCCAAAACGCAGCCCCAAATATACCCAAAAGCATTCCATAGTACACCTAAAACGAACCCCAAAATCCACCCAAAAAATCACACAAAATATTGCCCAAAATGCTCCAAAATCCACCCAAAAATTGCACAAAAA
>NW_005061543.1:0-1150 GCF_000277835.1 Geospiza fortis
GCTATACCTGAACTTAGCTGTTCAGAGCCAAGGTACAGATGCAGATTAACTTACACTACTCCAAACTGCCAGGTCTGTACTTGTTAAAAATAAGGGAGGAAGTGAAAATGAAATTCAACAGCTACCATTTTCCACCAGAGTCTGGTTTGTTAGAGCAATGATGCCTCTTTGCACTGGGTCACTATGCACAATGAAAATGAAACTCTAAGCAGAAGAAAAACTGTAGGATAGGAAAAATTGTGTTCTGTGCATAAGAAAATGGAAAAGGACTGGTATAGCAATAAGAGTCACTGTCAAGAAGACAGCTTAATTGGTTCATTTGGAAGCTTACAACCTCGACTACCATTGCTGTGCCAATAGTCAGTTCAGGGACTGAAAAACCATTTGGAGAGTGAACAGAACCTTCCCTGCTCCTGATCCATGGTTTCACGGTAATGGTGTGTCCAATCCTATCAGGCTTTGCCCAAATGAAGCTCTCAGCTGCTTTGGCAATACTGATGACACAGACATAACCTATCCAGACTCCCCAGCAGTTATGCTTCAGCAACCAAAAGAGATGGTATTCCACCATCCTAGTTTTTGTGTCTGTGGATGGCTACCACCACTGTGAGATAGCCTAGCAAAATACACGGTGGCCATGCTCACATACTTCCTGAAGTATGACAGGGAAACATCCATGTTTAGTAGTGCTGGTGTAGACAAGATTAATGGAGCCTTTGTGCCATTGTTACTTGGCAGAACACTTAGAGATTCTTATTACCATGGCTCATAAAGTTCATAAATTCAACCTCATCTATCACCATTACATCTTTAGTTACCACCTGAGGAGTTGCCAGATGGCCAGGGAATAAGATTTTAAAGGAGAAATGGACTTAAATCCCTCTTCTTTACTTAGTCTCAATCTTGTTTGGTATTTGCAAAAGCAAAAGGGGCACATATGAAAGGAATAGGAGCAGAATATCAAGTAAAGCCATGGCTACTACCTGTGCCAGCTGAGTCTAGTTCACTAATCTATGTGATACAGAAGTGAAAAATCATAAGGGATATTTTGGCTGAAAATTTTATGTAAATTTTTGACGGCTCTTTTCCTGCACCAGGAAATTTCATAGATAGCAGATGCAAGTCATTAAAATCAGTACCAATTTTTTTT
>NW_005061544.1:0-1150 GCF_000277835.1 Geospiza fortis
AAATTTCCCCAAAATCTCCCCAAAAATTCCAAATTTTCCCCATAAAATTTTGCAAAAAAAAAAAATCCCCAAATTTCCCCCCTCCAAATTCCCAAATTTTTCCTCCCAAATCCCCAATTTTGCTCAACTTCCCCCCCAAAATAGCGATTTTTGTTAATTCATGCAGATTTATGCAAATTTATACGAATTTTTTCCCCTCAAAAAATCCCATTTTAAAATTGCTTTTGTGACCCCAAAAAATTCCCCAAAAATTCCAAAAAATTCCCCCAAAATGCCCCAAAAATCCCCAATTTCCCCCCCAAATCCTGATTATTTTAAGAATTTATGCAGATTTATGCAAATTTATGCAAATTTCGGTGTTTTTGCAGGTGCTGTGAGGAGCTGCAAGAGAAGTCGCCAATTTTGGACCTCGATTTTTGGGGTTTTTTCCTTATTTTTTGGACAATAAAACCGAATTTTGGAAATTTTTTTGCCCTAATTCTCGATTTTCTGTAAAAATCCCAATTTTTTCACCGATTTCCGACGCCAAATTTTGCCAAAAAATCCCCCAAAAAATCAATTTGTTCCCCAAAAAATCCCCTAAAATATTCACCAAGAAGTCCCCAAAATTTTTTCCCCAAAATCCCCGAAAATTCCAAATTTTTGCCCCAAAAATCTTCCCCGAATCTCCCCCCAAACCCCTCAAAATTTTCCCCCAAAATTCAATTTTTTTTCCTAAAAAATCCCCAAAACTCTCCCAAAAAATCCCCAAAATTTTCCCCTAAAATCCCCCTAAAATTTTCCCCAAACATCTCAAATTTTCCCCCAAAATTTCCCCCCAAAATCTCCCAAAAAAACCCAATTTTTTCCTTAAAAAATCCTCATAATTTTCCCCCAAAATTTCCCCATTTTCCCCCCAAAAATCCCAGAAAAACCCAAAAATTTCTCAAAAAAATCCCCCAAAATTTCCCCAAAATTTCCTCCAAGATTTTCCTTCAAAGTCCCCAAAAATTCCAAATTTTTCCTTAAAAAATCCCCCCAAAATTTCCCTAAAAATCCCAGAAAATTCATAATTTTTCCCTAAAAATCCAAAATTTTTCCCTAAAAAAATCCCCAAAATTTTTTCACAAAAATTCCAAAATTATTCCCCCAAAATCCCTCAAATTTTCCC
>NW_005061545.1:0-1150 GCF_000277835.1 Geospiza fortis
GGTCCAACTCCCTCAGCCTTTCCTCATGAGGAAACCCCAAATCATCTTTCTTCCTGCCTTCACACTTCTCAAAGCATTTGCTCGAAGCACAGCACATTCCTCAATGTTTTAATATCATCAGTAATCTCACAGAATGTAACAGAAAAAATAACCTAATGCATGTTAGAATGGGTTGGGAAGAAAGATGACACTTCTGTAATTTTTATTTAAAATTCTTCAGAATCTTCATTGAGGATTTGGCTTTTTTCTTATTCCTGGGAAGAGACAGCACTGATTGACTGACTCAATATGCCAATTAGAGAACTGTTTGCATGAAGAAGTCTCATGTCATCTGGATTAGCTTAATAGACAGAAAGCCACATGCAGTGTAGTATTTTAATCTACTTGAAAAGGGAATGTGATTGAAAAACTTCTGTACAATATGTTCATATAGTCACATCCTACACTGACAAAATTAAGATGTCAGTGGTTAGATAAGAATAGCCTGTGGATGAAGAACACTCATGCTGAACCAAGAAAAAAGCACTTGCAGAAGTTTCTAACCCTTGTGTTGTCATCTTTATTGAAACTAATAACTCCCATATTGTCAAACAGTAGGTTTCCCTGTCATATGACTTTTCCCTTGACTTCCCATCAAGGAACTCATCATGTTTTAGGTGCTTTCATTTTAGTCTGATTTTTAAAAGTAACTTTTAAAACCTTGAGGAAGAGAATCACTGCTGACAACTTTGGCCTTAACCAGAGAACAACTTCAATGTTTTGGGTAGAAGATTATATGCGTAGTACACAGATCATTTCTGGGAGCTAGTTGGAGTATAGAAAGGACTCCCACAGGAATCATCTGCCATCATGAGCTTCTTCACCGTTTTAAGTACTCTGAATTTGAGCATGTCCCTTTTTCAGGCAAATAAATATACTTAACACAAAATAGAAAAATGCAAATTATAGTCAGCATGTCTTCTTCCAGTTAATTATATCTAAATCTTATACCTAGATCTTGTATCTTATATCTAAATCTTTTAAAATTGGAAAATCAATATTATTATAACACTTAGTATCTGAATTTAGTAAGTATGTTCACATTTTAGATAGGTGCAATAAACAAGTAGTTGGACTTGTACCAGTTTGAGAAGCTGAGGTTAATACTTCA
>NW_005061546.1:0-1150 GCF_000277835.1 Geospiza fortis
TTGATGGTCCCTTTCAAATTGCGTAGTGTGACTATCCTTCAATATAGTTTCCCTTACTTCCTGGGGCAACGTCCCTGACATTCCTTCTCTCATTATTCCTGCCGCCACCGATTGCACCCACTGTTGTGTCTGTATGCATTGGATAGCAAGCGCAATTTCCTTGCTAATGTCTCCTGTATAGCCGGCAATTTTAGCAAAATCTTCTGCAGTATGGTTCGCTACCAGAGTTAATAACTTAACTACCAGTGATTGTGTTTCTGCTAATGTAAGCATGGATGAGCTCAGGGGCACTTTCAGTTTTCCTAAGTTAGAGGTAACAGTACTCAATTTGTTTACCAACACCTCCTGATCTATGGTATTCAATATTCCAAATCTAGTGCCAACCCACTCACTGATATCCCTTTGTGCTCGTCTATGATAGGACCTAGTTGCTAGCCATGCATTCCAACCTTTAAGGCTCTGTTGTATGAATGGCTGACAATCCTTTTGTAGGTGGGTGATATTGGTCTGGATATTCATCTGCACCTTTTTCAGAGAATACGTGGGGTCTAGCAGCAGTTTTAGTTCGTTTGATCTCCTTATCACCTGAGGCCCTATAAAGGTTAAGTTATGTACCTTTCTACATTCAATTGGTGGAGTGGTTTCCTGGGGCAAGTCTAGATTCGGATACAATGGGACCATGTCTCCCGGTAGTGCAATCTTATATCCAACAGCACGCCTAGGGAAGTTAAAACCTAGCTCCAGTGTTTTCAACTCCCTCTCACATGTGAACTGCATCGACTGATCCAACCTAAATGCTATCTCACACTGGGCTTTCCCTTCCTCAGGACCACTGGATGCTACAATCTTTCCTGCAGGTACGAGAAGGGGGTGAAGATCAAGGGTTATATTCTGGGGATGTAGTTCCCCAAGCGCATCTTCCCTATAAATTACTGAATTTCGGGGTTGTGATCCAGGTGGGTCTTCCCTGAAGTCACTCCACTGACATGAAATTGGGCCCTTTTGCTGAATCCAGACTGTAGGCTTGCCCATTTTCACTGGACTAAAGGTAATTAAGTCATGTTCAGATGCTCCCGTCAGGGATTGGATTGTTAGTACTAGCCGCCTTGTTTTTCCTTCTACTGGGTCAAGCTCTCGACACCCAATTTGG
>NW_005061547.1:0-1150 GCF_000277835.1 Geospiza fortis
TGGCAGGTTTGATTTTTCCCTTTAACCAGTACAGATTGTGCCACCTCTGGGTGACGTGTGAACAAATCCCATTGTCAGCACTGTGCCATAAACCACTTTTACCTCGTGCTGGGAGAAGCCAGCGAGGCCTCACCGACACCAGCCTGGCACTGAAAGCTGGGGGCAGACCTGGCAGCAGCTGATGGTGCTGCCCAGCCCTGGCACCAAGGCTGAGCCTCCAGGAGGGAGCTGGGGCAGCCTGAAATGGGACAGGGCTGTCACAGGTGCCAGGGCGCTCCAAGTGCCACACAAACAACCTTGGCATCCCCTGGCAGTGGAACAAGGGGCAGAGGCCAAACTCCCCTTTGCCTCCTGTCACTGCTGCAAAGAACCAGGGGAAGGCAGCAGCAGTGAACACCAAACTCTCTGGTGGTGCCAGCCCTGCCAGGCTGTGCTGCCTCCCACATGCTGAAGGCGTCCTCATCTGCAGCTCCCAGTCAGTGCAAAGTCACCATCTGATGTCCCTTTCAAACCCTGGTGGTGAGAAAATGGGACAAGGGACCTCAGTACCTCTCAGAGATCTGTCTGGGGACAGAGGACCCCAAAGGAAGCTTGCTGTGATGTGTTTATTACTCCCATAAAGGTGAATTTTTCTGTTTTTTGCCAGATGGCTCCTTGGATAAGAACCTGTTTATTCACTGGGGTGGTCAGATCTGTGCAACTTCATACACTGGGACAAGGAATGAGCACTGCAGCAGCACTAATGCCATTATATCAGTTTGCACTGACCCTGACAGCCACAGGGTCTATTTGCTGTTTAAGAAGAGGTTTTTAATGTACTTTGCATGCTTGAGCATCATTAATGGCCTAATGAACAAGGCTAATAATGACTTTTGAGTTGGATAGAGGCTTCCATACAGATGTTTAGCACCCTCCATGGGACTGAAAAGAAGATTTCCCTTTGCCTCGAGGCAAGCTGGGAAGAGGAGGAGATGCACAGTGTGAAAGGAGCTGGAGAGGTGCTGCTGTGTCAGCAGCACTGGTGGGCTCCTGGCTGTCCCCAGGAGAGCTCTGCAGCTGATGGAGCCCAGAACAGCAGGCTGATGCTGCTCCAGGGAGGCACCAAGGGAGGGCTTACTGCCTTCTGGGAGGGAGAGGGAGAAAGGAAGAG
>NW_005061548.1:0-1150 GCF_000277835.1 Geospiza fortis
GGAAAAAAAGGGAGGAAAAAAAAGGAGAAAGATGGTTTGTAAGTTTTAACAAACTGAGAAGGCATAGAGGGAAAGTGAAATGGCAGAGATGCTTTGGGAGGCAGAGAGAACTGTCCCAAAGCTTTACCAGGTCACTCATCAGCTTGCAGAAAGGACACAAAGACAAGGAGGGATGTAGCTCCCCCTAACTCTACATGGAAAACACAGACATAACAACACACTGGCCTTAGGGAGCTACCAAACCAGCATATATGTGCTGGTAAATTGACACTGTCAACATCACCAGGTACTTCTACCACGTGCTAAGGTACAGATAGAACTCTGCTGTCAGCGACGTGAGCAGTTTACTGAAATACCCACAACACAGTCAATGTCCAAAGAGCTGTCACCTTTTCAGTAAATAATTAGCAGGAAGCTGGAGTATCACTCTGGGAAGTGGCTGGCTCGGGCTGTGCTGGGTACTGAACAATGACACCCTCACAGCAAGGACAAATGCCCATTCCAAGTTATTTACTCCTTTACACTGCACATGCACATCCTTCGAGGAATGGCTCCAATCCACCTGGCACCCAGGAACGTAGGAAGCAGTGTCACAACATTTTGGAGCTTAAAGAGCAGGCACAATGTGCCAAACTGAGGTAACAGATGGGGATCCAAACATTGCTAAGTGCTACCTAGCAATGCAGCATATGCAGTGCCTGGAAATCGTGACATCATCTCATGAATGAAAAAGTCTTGCCCTAATATTCTAATTAGATACTCAATCAAGTGAAAAAAATGGAGATGAGCAAGGAGGAATGGTACCAAAGGTAGGAAATGTGACAGTGACAGGAATAAAAAGGATAATCCCCCTGGTCCAAGCGTGGATACTTTGCAGCCCTCATCTTCCCCCCTTTCTGCTTCAACAGCTTTTGGCACTTGGATAGGGACAACCTGTGAGATGGTTTTGCATTGAGAGTTTTGGAAGGGTAGGCTGGTATCCAAGAATTTAAGATAAAAGGCTAAGCAGACTTGCAGAATACATCCACCTCCTGGAAGCTAAACATGCCCTGGACAATTGGTGGGTCATCAGTTGGGTTATTCTTCTTAATTGTTAAGTATGTATCAATTCTACGTGATCTTTTATTTATATTATTTGGGAGGATTACAA
>NW_005061549.1:0-1149 GCF_000277835.1 Geospiza fortis
TGTTCTGTTGATTGAGGACTCTTTTGACGGTTTGATGTGTCCTTTCCAGGATGGATTGTCCCGTGGGGTTTGCAGTTATGCCTGTCTTGTGTGCTATTCCCCATTCACTGAAGAACTCCTTTAACTTACAGGAGGTATAGGCAGGTCCATTATCTGTTTTGATCTCCTTTGGTACTCCTAGGGTGGCAAAGGCGAGGAGGAAGTGTTTTATTGTGTGCTGTGTAGTTTCTCCTGGATGTGATGATGCAAATACTGCTCCTGAAAACGTGTCGACTGATGCATGCACGTATTTTGACCTTCCAAAAGGTGTGAAGTGAGTCACATCTGTCTGCCACAGTTGGCAGCTGTTCAGACCTTGGGGATTGACTCCCATCCCCATAGATGGTATCTGGTAGTTTTGACAGTTCGAGCAAGTAGCAACAATAGCTTTTGCCTGATCTTTTGAAAGCTTGACCACTCTGATAAGAATAGGTACATTTTGATGAAAAAATGTGTGTGATAACTTTGCCTGGGCAAAGATGTTAGGGACATTAGCACTTTCTACTGCCATGGCTAATGCATTCGCTTTCCTGTTCCCTTCTGCGATGAAACCTGGGAGGTCAGTGTGTGACCTCACATGCATTATATGGTAAGGTTGCTTTCTGTGGGAGATTAGGTGTATTAATTTAGATTAATTTAGAAATCAATTGGTATAGCTTTGGATTGGAAACCTCTTTGAGAAGAGCATGGTCTGCTCTCATAGCTATACCAGCAACATAAGCCGAATCTGTGACCAGATTGAAAGGTTCATTTTTGAACTTTTCAAAGGCTCTGACAACAGCTGCTAACTCTGCAATCTGAGGAGATGCCTCCACTATTTGTATGTCAGATTCCCATTTTTGTATCCTAGGGTCTTTCCATGTCATTACAGACTTGTGGGATGACCCTGAGCCATCTGTAAAGATGGTTAGAGCTTTGAGAGGTGTTCTACTTTGGACTAATTTTGGGGTCAGATGAAAGGTTACCTCATGATTCAAAAGTTTGTGTTTTGGGATATGAACTGAAATTTGGCCTGTATAGCTATAAAGGGCAAACTGGAGATTTTCTTTGGTCTGGAGGAAATTCTCCAAGTCCACAGTGGAGAATGGCAAGTATATGCATGTGAACTCA
>NW_005061550.1:0-1149 GCF_000277835.1 Geospiza fortis
GGGCAGCCTGTTCCAGTGCTTGACCACTCTTTCAGAGGAAATTTTTTCTGATATCCAACCTGGACCTCTGCCGGCACATCTTTAGACCATTTACCTTTGTGCTATCATGAGCTGCGTGGGAGAAGAGGTCGAACCATACCTCCCCACAACCTCATACATGTCTCTAGTCTAGAAAGCACACATTGATTAATCCACATGTCTCTTTTTCCCCATCAAGGGCCCAGAAAATATAGGGGAACAGATAAATGTATGTTCTCACACTGTTTATTTTTTACCCCTTGCATGCCCTTTCCTGGCAGAAGACCCAGACTTTTGTTCTCTCTACCCACTTGATAGGTCTTGTAATTCTCCCCAACAAAAGTCCAGAACCACACATGGCTTTGTGGAGCTACCATGAACTCTGCGAACCACAATCTGTCTCTTCTGTTCCTCCTTCTGTCAAAAGAACTTCCCTTTTTCTGTTCTCTCACAACCAGTTGCACACCATTTCTTCTTAGGATTTTCGCCACTGTCTCTTAATCTCTTTTTGTATGACAGAATTGTTCCATTTATTTTTTTTCCTTTTCCACCTCTTTTTCTACCTATTATTTCCACAGTTCTTTTCTTCAGAAAACTTGTTCTTCAACTCACTCTTCCAACAAAGAAACTTTTATTTTGCCTTGTTTTCATACTTTTACAGTCATCTGCTCAGTTTCTTGCACTCTTCTTTTTCAGTGGTTATCAAAACATCCTGAATAACAGATGTTTGGTCTCTTAGACCATGCTCTGTCTCGGGTCATCTTTGTATCCAGGATTATCCTTCTGCCCTGTTACAACTGTCTTTTAGCTGTGCTCAAACAGCTTCTACCACATGGCACCTCCCAGCCCATTTGACCCTTCCACTGACAGTTTAATACTCAATGGCACAATTCTAATGCACTAACTTTCAGACTTATTATTTATTTGACCAGTTCTTTTTGTTTTGGTCATTATCCCTGTGGATAAACTATCACCATGTACAACACAATGCAGATAATGCAGCCCCTTGCAGCAGGCTTCCGTTGGAAGGATTTGTGTTCACACAAAGATTTGTGTGGCTTGTTCATGCACAGATCTGTAGGTCCTGCTATACAACACCAACCCTATTACAGAATCACAGAATGGTTTGGG
>NW_005061551.1:0-1149 GCF_000277835.1 Geospiza fortis
AGAGGGATGTCCTGGGTCCTGACAACCAAGGGGCTGAGCTCAGCAGGGATCAGGCACAGCCCCTGCCATGGGCACAGGACCCAGCTGGGAGATGCTGCCAGTGCCCCTGGGAAAGCACAGGGACAATTCCAAACCCAAACAACTCCCTGGGATGCAGTGCCACCAGGATTCATGGGTTCAGCAATCACCTGGACCTTTAGATAACTTCCCACAGTCATGAGGGGCAGGAATTGCACATGTGCTGCTTGCAGGGCTAACTGCACAGAGAGGGGAGATTCATCCTCTGCATTCCAGCCTGGTCTGTTGAAATGGCAGAATAATTCAAATTTATTTCAACCCCTCTAATGACTTCAACAGGCTGTTGAGTAAAACATCCAGCTCATCTCCATCCAGCACACAGAGGGGACAAATCCACTTTTCAGTTCCTGGCAGAAGGAAATGAAAAGCAGAAGCAAGGCCAGTTCCCCTTGCAATAACTCACATCAAGTTTCATCAGGGCTGAGAAGTCTTTCTTTGCTGCTTCCACGATGGCATCAATGTGTTTGCTGTTACAGGAGTCCTGCACAGCACTGTAATGGAAAACTGCTGAAGGAGTTTCTGTCACTGTCACTGTCTTCTTCAATATCGACTGCAAAGAGAAGGAACACATCAAGGATCAGGTTAAACATCAAAACTGGCACCTACCAAAACTGGCCTTTATCCTCTGCATTCTCTACCAACCACAACTGGTGGTCTGAAAAAGAAAGAAATCTAGGTTTCCAAAAAAGAAAAGCTTCCTAACTTCATTATCCCTGCATTTTTCTGCACAGCCTGACACTTGAATCAAACAAAGTTACTCATCACAGCTTGTGAAAGGGAAGGAATGAGAGACTTCACAAACTGGGCTGCTGCCAGCTTGATGGAACTAAAACTTTAACAACCCTCTACACAAACATGGAGGAAAAGATAAAATGCCTGTCAACGTCACAGTGAGCAACACTTTCATTCCACATTTTAAGGTGCAGGTTTCTAATTCAAGAGGGGGTTTGTGCTCTTGACTTCCAGGTCACTATTTGTAATAAGCAGACCACAAAAATAAAAACAGATTTCTAAATAATGACTGGAAACCTACAGCTGATACAAGGTTTTAATTCCTTGCTGTAAAGGACC
>NW_005061552.1:0-1149 GCF_000277835.1 Geospiza fortis
TGTGGAGGAGGTGTTGGAATCATTATCACTGGCAAAAGCTTTGTCTGCTGGCTTTCCTGAGCATGAGCCATCATCTCCCAAATCACCTCTTCCTGACTCTTTCAGCAGGGTGGGATTTTTTTAACCATATTCAAAATAGTTGGGGCAGGAAAAAGGAAAACAGACGGAACCAATAAGTAAAGGAAGGACTGAAATCCACTGCTTCATTTATCATATGGTCATTTGATAAAAGAATCTGCTTCTGCATCTCTCATTAACAATTTTGTAACATAATTTGAATGGAAGCAGTGAAGGAGTCCCATCTCCGACTATTACTCTGTTGAATACTAGGAGATGTGAATGAAATTCTTGAAAGGACAGTATTTGATAAATGCAAATTAAACAGCAGCAGAGAACAGCATCCCTTCTTGGAACCCCATTTTTCAAGAACCTAGGTCTGGCTGTAAGTGTTTCAGTCCCTCTGAAAACAATTTTCAATAATTTTACCTTCCTCTTCTGTTGGACAGTTTTACTGGAGTGCAGTGAGAAGTTATCCTTTCTTAATCACAAAAATAACTTTCAGTTGACTGGGAAGAGAAGTTGGTTGTGGATCTACAACATCTCAGGCTACTGCTTGTAAACTCGAGCATTTACAGGCTTAAAGGTTTTGTAGAAGCTGCATTTGTCTCTGCAGATCTATGTCTATTCACATTGATAATAATGAGACACTTAGGGTTATTACAGTCTCTAAATAATATATCTGCTGTGGCTAACAAATAGCTTCACTGCAGTCTAATAGCTATTTATTAACATAACTAAAATTAATTAGGAGGTGGCTTATTCATGCAATCAAAAAAAATCAGTTAGGATGAGAAAGATGAATAGAATTTATATTTTACCTATTTTGTTGAGAGATAAACAGATACATCATGACAATTAATGTGGATGTTGCTAATTAAAAAACAGTCTTCGCAGTGGTAATTTCTGTTGTAATTTTACATTTGGGTGGCTCATATTAGACCAGGCAGGCTTTCATCTCTGTGAGCTAATTTCTGCTTACCTTGTTTTTCTCTCCTCCTCCTTTATGTTTATGATTCCTATCATCATCATTACCATGAGCTATTTGCCATGTAGCACTACTTTTTACCATAAAAAGACTTATTTTTAAAA
>NW_005061553.1:0-1149 GCF_000277835.1 Geospiza fortis
AAAAAAAAAAAAAGAGTTCAGAGAAAAACATGATTGATATGAAGCCTGGAAAATGCATTTCAGCATGACAGGCTGAAGGTATGCCATCTTTGGAGTTTGTTGAGAAGCTTTTAGACTTACTCAAATGCAATGAGCTATATTGCAAGGAGGAAGTATAGAAGAGCCATCTAGTTAAGTGTAGAAAGGAACCAAGGACTGAATGTTAAGTATATGGCATAAAAGCACACTGGAGGCTAACTTCAGGACCAAGAAAGGGATGCCCATCTGAAAAAATGAGAAAGAGGCGTCAAATTTTGCAAGTGAAGAAGTTTTACTCTGTTTCTAAGATAAGAAGAAGGGGACGTGTTCTCAGGGAAGTGTACTCTTCCTCCAAGGTTTTATGTGTTGCACCTCTAAATCACTGTCTCAAAGTGACACCTGTTGCAGTAATGCTGAAGAGGCAAATGACCAGACAAAACAGTTACTTCTCCATCATTCCAAATTATCAAGCAAATCTAGATGTCTTTCTAAAAATATGGATTTCCATTCCCACAAAGACAAGTTTGACTTAACAGTCAGAAAAAGATTACAGGACTAATGTTAACAATTTCCTGTTCTCATTGTGGTCATCTACTTGAAATTATGACAGCACAAGTTTAAAAATATAGCCCCAACAACAAATGTGCAATACAGATGCAAGAGCATGTTATTCCATGTAATTCTATGGTCTTTCTTGGTATATAGGAACTCACATAATCAATCCTGGGTCCCTTAAAATTAGCAATTATTCCAGTAAACTATATGGAGAACTGACCCATGTTTGCCATGTTTCTGAATGAGTGCTAGTGTGGAATAGAGTCGCTTATGAATTGGAAAAGAGCAAGTGAATTATCCATAGCTATTGTTTGATCTATGCTGCTCAGCTTCCGAATCTCTGTCTTCCTTTAACATAACCATGGAAGGGAGATGCTGAAATTATCCCAAATTCAGGTTGTTTTAATGTATTCCTGAGTATTGGCTTGAGGACTGGAGATACCTCTCTTTTTCTGCTGAAGTTTGCACAGGCATATGCACCATGAACAGTGCAATAGGAATAATAAACAGCATTAATAAGCTCTGAAGACAGTCAGATATTTTACTGTTTTCAGTCTTGTTAAAATATATGGCATT
>NW_005061554.1:0-1149 GCF_000277835.1 Geospiza fortis
AAAAAAAAAAAAAAAGAAATTACATAGCTCATGGAAAAGTAAGGGCCAGGAAGACTATGGGACATTCTCTAGAGAAATGTTTCATCTGCAAAGTTTTAGAGGAGCTCTGCCTATTTTCCCTCTAAGTATAGCACTCTCAGCAGTGATGTGGGTTGAATTAGATGTTTGCTCCCATACCACTATTATCCAAAGGGACACAGTGCTTCCACCCTTGAACATGTTCTGATGAGCTTTAAAGCTTCCCTTCTGCAGTCCTCAGCAGTCTTCGAGGCCTCTGGAACGTACCATTCTCCTTTAGGACCCATGAAATCTCTTGTTTTGCAAGTACACTTTGCACATTGGAGGATGCCTCTGGGTGGATTTATGCTTAGTGACAGCTCCAATCTGAATAGGCCCCTCTTTGTTATTTTAGGAATATTTTCCTTGATAATACCCTTCTTTTAGGACACTACAAAGTTGGGCTGACATTCAACTACTTCATGATGGCCAGCTTCTTTTACATTTTGCAAACCAAATTGCTTCTAAATGTAGGTTACTAGAAATAATTTGCTAGTAAAATACATGAGAGAGTACATGTGTTGGTCAGGTTTCTTTCTTTTTCTTGAATTCTTAGTGATAAGAAGCAACTGGGTCTTGCAATGCTGCATTACTCTTGTTATGAGTCACAGACAACCTACCACTTTGTATGTTGAGGGCATGGTGTTTGTCCAGGGACCATCCTCCAAGTTTGGAAGCATCAATTTCATAACCCTGAAGCACAGCTGTCCTCTTCTCCCACAGGATTAAGTCTGGACAGGATTCATACTCATAACCTACTGAAACTGTGAACAAGAACAAAACAAAAGACTCCTTGGATTAGTAACTCAGAAATGCAGTGCCAGCACACACAGAGTCACAGTTGAGAAGGGGTATGAGAATTTCTACAGAAAATTGCTAATTCAATTGAAAATGTCATCATCATAATGCACAGTCCAAGTATTTTTTTCTTAAAAGTGCATTCTGCATCTAAAAAGATCAATGTCATTGTCAGTGCTGGGCAAATGTGCTAAAAATTTAAAAGATACTGTTTTAAGGATGTATTTTAAAACAATGGATATTAAGATTAGGACTTGATCTCTGGGAGTCCTTTCCAATTCAGGATATTCTATG
>NW_005061555.1:0-1149 GCF_000277835.1 Geospiza fortis
TTCTGTGGCCTGCCCAGTGCTGGGTTCCCTAAAATAGATTTTCACTAGAGGCAAACTGATCTGAGGGACATATTCTCAGTGCAGAAGGTAAGGTGGGAAGTCTGTTGCTGACATATGACCTCATGAGATGCCTGCCAATATCTCTGTTATGAAGAAAAGTTCGTCAGTGTTTTTCCTGCAGGTTTCACAACTGTTGATGAACCAGCTCCCTCTTTCCCATTCTGTGTTGGGCTTTTTTTCTGGAGTGTTTCATTGCATTCTGAGGAGCAGTCCTGAGTTACTGTATGTGCTAAAGGGTGCTAGAGTCTGCTGAAGTCAGTAGCAAACCTAACAATTTGAGAAAAAAACCCAAACAGTGAATGCTAGGCAATTATTTTGAGCTGTAAATCCTCAGTAAAAACTTACTTAAGGAATGGAACCGAGAACTGCTGTGCATTCTCCTTGTGGAACTCTAGCTTTTCCTCCAAATAATATTTAATTCAATATAAGTTGGGAGTGAGAAAACTGGAATATGGTTTTCTCATGTATGTGTTTTACTTTTTCTTTGGGTGATTATGGCTGAGAATATGATATCTCCTAAAGAATGCCTGGCAATAATGTAGAGCCTGTAAATTTGGCATATAAGAAATGCATTACATGTCTCTGATGCTGAACAATTTTTTTAATGTGTTTATATTTCAGTATTACCTAATTTCTTCAGAACATATGCTCCTAGGTTGTAGGGTAATAATTTTCCTTGTACTGTAGATGGCAGCATTCAACAACCAATGAGGATATTATCTGCATCAATGGACAAAACTGTGATCATCTGGGAACCTGATAAAGAATCTGGAGTCTGGCTAGAACAGGCAAGTGTCAGTCTTTCTCACAATATGTGCTGTATGCAAGTTGTGTGTCCAGCATCATGTGTGTACTGTAGGGAGCAAAAACTCTCTAAAATTCTGGCAGAGAAAGGCAAAGTGTTTTCTTGCAAAAATACTCGTTCTGATGCTCTGTTGTGAGTAAAACTGTATTTAAAAATAAGGGATACAACACGATTTCTATTGCTTGTTTGTTTTCTTATTGCTGTACTGGGGAGTTTATAAGGGGTGTTTGTGCTCAACTGTCATTCAGAATGTACAAGGCATAGTAATGCATGCTATGTGCTCC
>NW_005061556.1:0-1149 GCF_000277835.1 Geospiza fortis
AAAAAAAAAACCCCACCAACAAAGAAAAACCCCACAAAAACCCCCCAACTTTAAATCTCTGAACCTATGTTTAAATGTTGTTCCTGGTTTAAAGCTTCACATAAAACAATGGACAGAAGGATGACAATTTTAAACCAATAGAGCACCTAAAAACATACCATAGGTAAAAATGAATCATCTCTCCACTTCATAAAAACGTAGAAACCCTGTCAGCAACAGTAGTACACTCAGAACGAACAACGTCAAAAGGAGCATCTAGAATACTCAAGAGGCTTGCTATGCTACTTCTCTTTATTGCCCATTCTCTCATTTGTATGGATGGCCACTGCATGACAAGATGCCTGTGGATAGTTCTCTGATCTTCCTTTCACCACTGCTGCCAGCTGAAGTCGTCATTGCTGCCAAAGACCAAGAAAAATCCTAGGATGGTGGCAAAGATGACTGTATTCCCAGTGAGAACAAGTGCACACGCGCCCCAGTAAATCTGTGAACAGGCAGAATTCAGTTAAGACACGTCTGGAGCTGAACACTAACAAGACAAAAGGTAACATCTTACTATCCCATTCTCAACAAAGTTCAGTAGCACATCCACGATGCAAGACGCAATACCTCATTATTTGTGGTTACACCAAGCAGGTTTACCCAAAATTACTTGACAAATTCACAGCCAGCCAAGCAGCACTGCAAGTTTCTTCTAGCTGTACTCAATGCATTGGCTAGCTACAGGCACAACTGGTTTGCTATGCAAAGTAAGGCCAGACAACAGCATCAAACACATCTGCAGCCCAGCTATGCTGTAAGACTTTTTAAAACAAGTATTTAAGGTCTTCAAAATGCCAGCAGATATCCCAGTAACAAAAAAGGAGGTGAATGTTTTCACAGGAGAGTAAGGGGATTACTCAAAGGATGTGAGGCATTCCAACTGTCCATCTGAGCTGTTCTTGCATGAAGACATTTATGAAAGTGCACTCCATGTTTTTTGACTTGGTAGTGCTTTCTGACATTCACACAAACAAAGTGAACTTGTAAAGTATTTTAGTGAAAAGCTGTATACTGGGAAATATGTAACGAGAACTTGGAAGTTTAAGAAAATTATACCAATATCGCTTACAATATCATTTACAGTGAGTATAAAAATACTTTTTTTTT
>NW_005061557.1:0-1149 GCF_000277835.1 Geospiza fortis
TTAAAAACCCAAGTGAGAATGACCAAGCTGCTCAGTTGTGTTTCCTCCCCAGCCCAGGAGAAGTGGACACGGTGGATGCGTTCCAGGGCCGGGAGAAGGATTGCATCATCGTGTCCTGTGTGAGGGCAAACAGCTCCGAGGGCTCCACTCCACCACATGTGCAGGCAAACAGCTTCAAAGGATCCATTGGGTATGTGGCTGCAGGGATTTCCAGTCCTATTTCCAGGGACACTGCAGAGAAAATCATATTTTTAATAGGACTGGTTAGAAAGTTACAGAGAACAAGTCACTTCTACCAGGCAGTGAATAAAGGGTATCTCAGGGCAGGAATTGGAGATCTGAGATGTCTGAGCAAGGGGGACAGGGAAGTGCTGGTGGTGTGCTCTGTATTATGTGCTGATCCCTTTGCACAGCTCCCTTATCCTGCCACTGCCTGGATTTGGCAGGGTTGGCCTTGGGATCTTGGCTCTTTGCATTATTACTGCAGCAGTTATTGTTCTTGTGGCTCTTGATACACCTTGTAACTTCCTGCATGCTGTTCTCAAAACGAAACCTACTTTCCTGCTAATGTCTGTAAAATTCTTGTTAGTTGGTTGTGCATGTCACTTGGAATGTAGTGTAGCAGACTTGGATCTGGGATTTGTGCTTGCCTTCTAAAATGGGGCAGATTAGCAGCAAGTCTTAACTCAGAATTGCAGATTTCTTAATTTTATGGGTTTTTCTGTCTGAAACAGAAGGAACTAAACTGAGTGTGCTGTTTACCCCCAGAGCACTTAGAGCAGTTGCTGAGTTCTGTAACTTGTGGATCATTTTAGTTTAAAAAATGGTAGTGAAAATATGAAATATGCCTTCTCAGAGAGAGTTCCCTGCATTCTAAGTTAAACTAGCAAAAATCTGGTCACATAAAAATCTTTCTTTCTGCACACAAGTTTCACTAAGCTGCTTATGTTTCTCTGATACTCATTCTCTGCAAGAAAAATGGCTTTTAATTGTGCTGATTCACTTTAGGAAGAGAAGGAATCCAAATCTTATGGTAAACAACAAATAATACCTTTTGAAGACTTCTTAATCTGATTGATTGAGTTTGGGAATGGAAGGCAGCTGGAACCTGCCAGTTCTTTTGGCTGACACGAGATTTAACCTCTGCCT
>NW_005061558.1:0-1149 GCF_000277835.1 Geospiza fortis
CCCTCAATATATTTAAAATTGAAGTAGGTAAGACCTGGGTATATTATCTTTGTTGAAATGGTACTGTCCATAGAAACAATAAGGTATTCACACAGAGAACAAGCATTAAGTAAAAGCATCAGCCTTTCCAGGTTTAAAACTTTCTGGATTAAAAAATAACTTCCTTCCCAGCTGGGTTGGACTCTTCTCCCCCAGAACAAGCAATAGAACAAGAGGAGAAAGCCTGAAGCTGTAGCCAAGGGAGGTTTGTTTTAGTTATTACAAAAAAAAGATATTCACGTAAAGGGTTGCCAAGCATTGGAAGAGGCTGCTCAGGGAAATGGCGGAGTCATCATCCCTGGAAGGATTTAAAAGATGAGTCAAAGTGGCACTTGGGGACATAAGTTTAGTGGTGGACCTGGCACTGCCAGGTAATAGTTAATCTTAGAGGTCTTTACCAACCTTAATTATTCTGTGATTCTACTCCACTTTTCTGATGACTCTGCATCCAATTACTGCAGTGACCAGGGCCTGAATAACATCTAGTCTTTACCATTAAAAAGATATTTGAGATGTCAGCCAAGGGGAATATAACATGCTTATTTCAGTTCATGAGTTTGTGTCTTCGAGGTATTTTCTCCCATCATTCTTGGTGTGCACCCATATGCTCTATCAGATTTCTGGGGTTTTTTTTTCTGAATATCAGAGCATCACTTTGAGCAAAGTACTATTTTCAGGACAAACACTAATTTTCCATTTCAGCTGTAGTAATAGCAAAGCTTTCAAGTGGGAGACTGTTTCAAGTGGGAGTCTGGAGCACCAGGTGAGTTCAGAACACACCCAAGGCTGTCCTCTTGCACACTTACTGCATTTGCTGCACTCACTGATGCTGTTCTGGTCTTGTGTAATTCAGTTGCTTCTGCTACAAGGATCACAGAGCTTGGACAAAAGTCTGTTGATCATGAGACCAGTTCATGAAGACTCAGTAAAATATATCAACTATTCTGAGTCACATAGTAATCTGTTTTGTTCTCCCATTATGTAAGTATTCTTCCTCTACCTACTCACACAGAAGTAGATTTGCTGCATTTTTTTTAGCTAGGACTATGCCCTCCTCACTTTTCTGTGCCCTACCTCCTTATCACTTGCCATAATTCAAATGCTTTTGCA
>NW_005061559.1:0-1149 GCF_000277835.1 Geospiza fortis
CTGACATCTAAAATGTATACTCTGTGTATAATTTATGAATAAGAATTTAAGTACTGGTAAGACTCTTAGTGAGTCCCTGACTTCAGGATTTCCATATATCAATCTCGTTTTTCCCATTATTTTCCTCTAAATATTTTGAAACCTCGTCAAAATTATTTTCTAATTTGCCCTGCCAATTTGCCAAGAGCTATGGGATGTTTCCTGAGTGCTCTTACTATGAATACTGAAAAAACTGAAAATGTGACTGGGCAATTTAATATAAGAAAAGTGGCTATTAACTACTACAGGAACAAACAAACAAGCAAACAAAAAACCCCTCACCACCTCGAGCTCAGGACATCACTGCTGTTCAAATCTGTATAGTCTGGAGAAGTATTCTGGGCAGTACTGTTCCATGTTTATGTCGTGACATTCTGTTTTCTCCATACTTCACCCAACTGAGCATCATTGACCAGCATCAGAACAGACCCCAGGAAGATTGAGCTTTTCTGCCAGCTCAGTTCTGTCACTGGTTTGGGTTTTTTTTATGTTTTAAATTTCAGCATTAGTGCTTAAATACCTTTAAATACTCTTTTCTTTGAAGATAGTTTCTTTTCCACAGCACTTAGCACTTGATGGTCCTGCCAAGTTAATTCTTATTCAAGACTCAAATTTAAGATGAATGGAATTCTGCCATTCTGAGCATTCATGAATGAAATGCTTGGACATGCATTGTTGTAAGCTTTCACAACAGAGTTTGCTTTTCCTTGAATTTTCTACTTGGGTTAAACACATAAAAGTACAATTTTTCTTTCATCTCCTGAATAGCAAGACTGAAAACTAAATGGTATTGTCAAAGAAAGGCATTACAGTCCTGATTTTCCATGTTTGTTTTGCCTGTTTTCCATAATTCTGTGTTAAGCTACATGTCATATATTTGGGAGAAAATTTGTTTAAACTGATAAAAGCAATTTTAAGAAAGAGTGACTTCCTTCCAAAACTGTAGGTCATCAGACCTTGTAAAGGATACCCAATTCCAGTGCCCTTACCCAGGTCTGCAAACCATATTGCAGCATGTAAAGGCATGAGCTGTAAAAGGATAGTATTACAATGCCAAAAGTGTAAAAGTTTCTGTTCTTGACTATACTGACCACTTTCCTTTTTTTTTTT
>NW_005061560.1:0-1148 GCF_000277835.1 Geospiza fortis
TTTTTTTGCTATGGTTTGATAAAGTGAACATTCTCCATTTTCTTTGAACAAACTGTACTACACTTGTTTCTCATCAGATTACATAAATTAGCTGAGAGGGAATGGATTCAATTACAGACCAGATTCCAGACCTCTTAAGAACTGACTGCCTAACACATTCCTTTCATTTAACAAACTGGAACCAAATGAGGATTATCTCATATAAATAATACTCCCTCGATAGGGAGATGCAGTAAAATGGCAAAAATACTCGGAGGAACCACGCAGATCAAATACAAGAGTCTCTGATATTACCCTCTGGATTTGAAGTATGAACATCACATAAACTTCATTGTTCAGTATTTTTGCTTTGTATTGGGAACAAGAATTTGATTCAAAGGCTTCAACTTAAGACCAAGTTTCATATCTTCTGACAGCCTCAGACAGCCAAGGGAAAAATGCGTTTCAGCAAAGTATGCCTTTCCACATTGAAAAGATAATTTGATATCTCTGCACGCCATACAAACCTGTCCTGAAAAACCCAAGATTTACAGTCTCCCAAGTGACTCGGAGTAAGCATGACCAAGAGTAAGGGCTTTACAGCGCTCCAAAGTGAGGCAGCTTCCCAGACACTTGTTCTTTAGGGAGGCAGCACTGTGGGACAACTGAACCTGCTAGGGCAGCTCTCAGGAACAACCCATGCTGACAGAAACACTTGCCCAGCCTTTCAGCCTGAGCACCACACAGGCCATCTCTAGTGAGGATTTTTTGTATCTGCCTATACACATGAGCAGCCAGGGAAGAAAATGGCAAGGAAAGTACTTGGATTCGGAGCTTAATAAAGGACTGAAAGCTGAAGGCATAATGTTATACAAGGCGTCGATTATCACAATAGCAATCAGTGCTCTGGACACGGTTTGAAGGGCCTGGTTAGAACACAGAGGCAGATTACCAGTCAGCAAATACTTTTTAGATTGCTAAAGAATGGCTGAAGACAGTTTTGATGTCAGCTCATGCAATTACAACTTATTTAATCCTCCAGCTGTATTTAACCTGGCATGCAACTACAAATCCCAGATTCAGCAGGTAAGCCTCACACATCAAACTCGATCCAAGACACAGGATGTTTTCACCCACTCTGTGAAAAGGTTTCCAGGGGACAAGGCAAG
>NW_005061561.1:0-1148 GCF_000277835.1 Geospiza fortis
AAAAAAAAAAGAAAAGAAAAAAAGGAAAAATAAAGAAAGTGTGACTCAAGGAAAAAAAGCATCCAGGGCAGAACAGAAAGTAAGCTGACAGCCCTGTGAACCCAAAACAGCCCTCAAAGAAGATGTGTCTGCCAGGAGAGCCAGCCGCGGCGTCAGCCAAAGAGCTCAGCCACAAAGCCAGACACGGCTGCTGGAAAAACACATTCCAGGTCCTACACGCTGCTGCCAAGTCCACCCCATGATTATATCCACGGATTTTGGAGAACCCAGAGGAAGAAGGTGAAAAGGAATAGGATCAACACTGCCTACAGGGAGAAGAAGCAATGCCAAGGCAGCACAAAAATTACTGGTTTGTCCGATTTTACTTTGTTCTTGCCCTACTTTAATGGAGAGTCTAGCTACAGTTTTTCAAAGTTTAAAGGAGATTTTGTCATTTTTGGCAACAAATCCAGCTTTCATAGCAAACATGATAATGGCCTCACATTACATGGACTTATAGCCCAATGGATTCCAAAGTGTTTTACAAACTTCAGCTGATACATGGCCAATGTATACAGGGACCTCTTCATCCCCTACTGAAATGTGCTCAGCCTCTAAGACAACCTGTCACAAATGCTTAGCAAAGCACAGAAGCTCTCCACAGTATTTAAGGCCAGGATATGGTGAATGCTTTGTGCTACTGAATCTGAACAGGAGGGAGGAATATAGTCATGTGAGCAGATATTCAGTTGCACTCACACTCCTTCTGCTCTACACCTGCTCTTAAACTCTTACTACAGTGCCTTTCAGCGTCACAGTTTGATGACCTTTCTTCTCCAAAGTCTCTTTGGGTAATGTCCTCAGCTACACATTGGATTCTCCTTCTGTTCTTACTGGTGCATATTCTGGGCTCACACCAGTGGTTACCCCTCCACATATGTGTCCCAGTACAGTTCCCAGCCAGATTCAACTTCTTCTGGGACAGAAATATATAAAAGCCAATAAAATTCTGGGTGAGGTCTTGTAGGTCTCTTCCCCTTTGCTTATTTACTGCACAGTGGTAATTTGCCATATATGATGCTTTCTTTCATTTCATAAGCACTGATGTATTTTAACTCTCTCCTCCAAAAAAAAGAAAAACAAACAAATTAAAACAAACAAACAAACAA
>NW_005061562.1:0-1148 GCF_000277835.1 Geospiza fortis
TGCTGGGTGTTGTATCAGCATTGGACAGTGCTGCTGGCTGTCAAAAGTCAGATTTCAGGTCCAGCTGGCTTCTGGTTGCTGGCACCAGGAGCCAAGGTTGAGCAGGCACCGTGCGCATCTGTCTTCTGTAGCTGCCAAGGAACAAGATGATGCCATGGGAAATAGCAAACACACTGCCATGACCTTGTAATGAGTGCTTACATGGGTGGTTGCTAGACAGATTTGAGTTGCCTGGGAAACCCCCATTTCAGCTCTCAACCTACAATGTCAGGGCAAGAGCCCAAGACTAGCATTTATAGAAGCTAAGCGAAGCATTTGTAGAACCTAAGTGCTGGAAGGTGTGAGGTTGCTCTATTCTTAGTGATCATCATGGGCACTTCTTATAGTTTGTGGCTCTAATTGTGGCTGCACATAGAGTGTTTTTCCTGTGCAGTATCATGCTGTGTTGGGCTCTTACAAGTAAGACTTTTACTACATTTTGCCCCTGAAAAGATAAACCATATGTGAAGTCATAATGAGATGGAAGAATGATATGGGAAGAAAGTCGTGTGGGATCTGCTGCATTGCACTGGAGGATTATGCCTCCATGAAATCGAGCAGCTCTAAGAAGTTGCTTTTGACCATGAGGTGATCTAGAAAGTGGGCAGCATAAATTGCTGTAAAGACTACACAGATCATTTTTTTGCAAAATGTTCCAAAGGCCAAGACTGGGAATTATGCACTAAAGCTTCAGAGACGTTGTCCAGTGGTACAGTGTGTGTAACCATGTGAACTGTATCTTTTAATATCTTTTAACAGGCTGTATTGGGTTAATTACAGCCAGTAACTTAAGCACCCACTGTCTGCTTGCTTACTGACCCCCACTCCCAGTCCCTGCAACAGAATAAGGGAGAGAAGAGCAAAAGTAAAAAAAAGAAGAAAATACTGAGAGTCAAGATAAAGAGTTAAAGTGATAGCAAGAGGGGGAGGTAGCAATGCAAAGGCAGTTGCACACCACCTCCCCCAAACAAACCAATGCCCAGCCAGCATATCTACCTTGAAAAAACTACTCCATGCTTGTTATTGACAGGAGTGACATTGTATGACACGCAATATCCATTTGGTCAGTTTAGATCAGCTGTTAGAATCACAGAATCATAGAATATGCT
>NW_005061563.1:0-1148 GCF_000277835.1 Geospiza fortis
CAAGTGATTGGCGTTTTTCACAGGTTGTTAAATATACTGTGAGAACCAGTCCTGGATTGTATTCCTCAGTGGCATTAGTAGGCAGGATGTGGTTTTACCTGGCATCACTGCATTTGGCAGCTCTCAAACCAGGAGTGTCACTTCCTTCCCTTAAACCAGAGAATTGTATGAGGAGGAAATGTCTGAGGGCCTTTTGTGAGGAGCATCTGAGAACTTTCTTAGCTACCTTAGGGTGGAAAGGGCCCTCATTTTACTATGAGGAACCCCAAAAAGTGCTTCGAAATCCTTTTGAAAAGCTTTTGTGTCTCTCCCCTCTAGTGCAGGTGCTGACCTGCTTCTCACACTTATTTGTTTCTGTGTTTCAGTGGACAATGACCCACATTTCATCATCCACCTGCCCAAGAGCCAAAGGAACATCTGCTTCAACATCAACTCAGAGCCTGGGAAGATCCTAAACTTGGTTTCTGATCCTGGCACTGGTAAGGGTGCCAGGCTTTATAAACATGGCTTATTTTACAGCATGAATTTTTTCTTTTGGTTCTGAAAGGTGTTTGGAAGGACCAGGGGAATTACCTACAGGAGGGACTGTGTGCTGGCAGGAGTGTGATCAGCAAGCTGAGGAAAATGGTTGTTTCCCTCCACATCTGGAGTATCATGTCCAGTTTGGGCCTTGCCAGTACAAGACAGATGTTGACAAACTGGGCTGAATTCAGTGATGGCCATCAAGATGATTTTGACGCTGGAGCAGAGGACAGAGAGGGAGAGGCTGAGACAGCTGGGTTTGGTCAAGGTTAAGAAAAGAAGTGGTGGATCCATGGTGGATCTTGTTGGTGTTGTTAACCATGTGGTCAGAAGGGGAAGGTGAAGCCTTGCACATCTCCAAGGTGCACAGCTAAGGGGCAAGAGGCTGCAGAAACAAGGTGAAACTCAGAGTAGAAGTGAGCTACTGGGGGAAACCCTTTCACTGTGAGGATGGCCAAACACGGGGAAAGGAGCCAAGATCATGGAATAACAGGACAGCTGAAGTTGGCAAAGACCATAAAGGTTATCAAGTCCAAATTTTAACCCAGCACTGCCAACCCCACCATGAAACCATGTCCCCAAGCATCACATCCACAGGATTTTTGAACATTTTCAGGGATGGTGAC
>NW_005061564.1:0-1148 GCF_000277835.1 Geospiza fortis
AAATTTTCCTTTTTTTGGCTCCAAATTTTGCTTTTTCTAGCCCAATTTTCCTCCTTTTTTTCCCTCCCAGTCCCTCCCAGTTTATCCCAGTTCAAATTCCCAATTTTCCCATTGATAAAGAAGGAAAATTTTCCTTTTTTTGGCTCCAAACCGACCCAAAATTTGCTTTTTTCAGCCCAATTTTCTCCTTTTTTCCCTCCCAGTTCATCCAAGGAATTCTCAGCCCAATTCCAGCTCAGCCAAAGCACCGTTTATTCCAAAAAAAATCAAAATAAAAGCTCCAAAATCCCAATTTTTTGCCCCATTTTCCCTCTCCCAGTTCATCCCAGTTCCTGCTGGGATTCCCAGCCCCGCTCCTGATTTCGGAATTTTTTGATTTCTTGTTTTATTATTTCTTGTGATTTTTTTTTTGTTTTATTTTGAGGATTTTCTGGGAATTCCCAGCTCAGTTCTGTGATTTTTTTGGGGTTTTTTTTGGGTTTTTTTTCCGGAATTTTGAGGATTTTCCGGGAATTCCCAGCTCAGCCAAAGCGTCCCCTGGTCCCAAAAAAAAAAAGAATCCAAAAATTAAAATTCAAAAGAGTCCGAAACCTGCAAAATATTCAAAAATCCCCAATCACTTCCCATTGGAATTCTCAATTCCTGGAGTGTTTTTTTTCATGGAAAATCTTCAATTTCTGGGATTTTTTTTAATGGGAATTTTTCATTTCCCGGGACATTTTTCCCCGGGGAATTCCAGGTTCTGGAATCTCAAATCATTCCTCATCGGAATTCCCAATTCCTGGGATCTTTGTCCATAGAAATCCTTGAATTCCTGGACTATTTTCCCTGGAATTCCTCAATTTTTGGGGCATTTTCCCCCAGGAATTACGGCTTTAAATCCATCAACCATTCCGTTCCCATGGGAATTTTCACTTCCAGAACCGTTCTTTCCTGGACTCGCGGAATTCCCAGGATATTTTGCCATGGAATGTCTCGATTCCAAGGACATTTTTCATGGAATTTTTCCATTTCAAGGACATTTTTCTATGGAATTCCACCATTTTAAGGATATTTTCCCATGGAATTTCTCCATTTTAAGGACATTTTTCCATGGAATTTCTCCCTTTTTCCTGGAATTCCTCCATTCCCAGGCCATTTTCCCATGG
>NW_005061565.1:0-1148 GCF_000277835.1 Geospiza fortis
AGGAGGAGAAAAAATTGGAAGAATAAAAGAATATTCTTAGGGTCTGGCTAGGACTGTGGCATCAGCTCTAATGGAACCAATTGCAAACCTCTCCTTTCCACCTCATTTCTTTGACCATGCCCTCCTCTTGCTCCAGTGCAGGGCAATACAGAAGTCAAAACAAAGCAAAGCACATGTGTGTACACACAGACAGAGATCTCACATCAAAACCCCAATCCCTACCAAACACCTGCACACTCCCTCAAAGTACCAAGAGAAGAATTTTGTAAAACAGCAACCCCAATGGTCATTCTGGCCAACATCTGGGCATGCAGATGTACAGTCTTACAGCTCAGGGGGTGGCAGAAAACCCAGCACCATCACAGCCAAGCAGTTTGGCCAACAGCACCAGCAGGGAGGCCAAGGAGCTGAGCACCAGCGCCCTGCTCCCATCCCCAGCTGTGAGTCCTCAGACCTGCTCCCTTGGGCCAGAGCCCCAATTATTTCAAAACAGGAGATCCCACCAAGGCAGCAGTGCCTCTCACACCTGTACAGTCACCCTCCAGTGCCACCAGCAAATTGCCTTTGCTGCTCAAAAGGCCACTGGTCCGTACAGCCAGAGGGAGGTTCAAGGACAGACAGATGGACTCTGCTGCACAGACCACGCCTGCAATCTCCAAGGGCTGTTACCCATGGAAAATTCACTGACAATATTTTTAGTTTAAATGGAACTATTTATACTGGGGATGTCTGTATTAAATGATGAAGTGCAAGCTACAGCTGCCCAGCTCAGAAACAGGTGGAAAGCTGCTGCTTCTTCAAAACAGTGGAGAGTTTTGACATAGGCTGCTACAATCACAAAGACAGCAGCAAAAGTTTAAACTGAAAATTTCTTCTTGAACAGTAACAGCCAAAACACTTCTCCATATGCTCCAAGTGAGAGCATTCTAGAGGTGGCTACTGCTAGATTTCTCTGGAGTACAACACCCTGGGTTGCCTTTATAAAACATTTTTTGCTGAAAGGTTAGAGGGAAACTTACCTGAATTTGAGGGGGCAGGGGAAAAAAAAACTTGTTAAGGACATCCAGGGCTTGTAAAATGCATAAGGTACAGGATTGCTACTTTCTGGCGCATGGAAAACCAGCATGGATGTTCCTCTAGAATCAGTC
>NW_005061566.1:0-1148 GCF_000277835.1 Geospiza fortis
TCCTTGTCCATAAGGCTCCACAGTGCACAGCGCATGAGCCAAGGTAACACGCCTTTGCAAAACATTTGATGTCTTCTCCAAAGGAGAAACACGTAACAAATCCTGTTGTAAAATGGTGAAGTATGGTTTAATAATGAGAAGATTCTAGTTTCAGACAACGGAACAATCAATTTTAGCCAAATTATTTCTGTGAACATAGCACATACAAGAAACATTGATTTATGGTAATGCATTTCCTTATTTTTCACCTTTATCACCCTGATATCTCTGAATCCCTACAATACTTCAGTCATTTGTACATTTACATAACTCCCTAAGATGGAGTATCTTGTAACATGAAATATCTTTGCTATTTTATAGCTGGTGAAAAGGAGGTACAGCCTGAGTTACACAGAGCGTACCAAGTAAAACAGAACTATGAACCCCCCAAATGGTGAGTCCCAGCGAAATTTCCTCTTTACTGTGTGTAATGGAAGCTCCAGGGGCTGGATCTACTTGCTGGCCATTACAAGTATGCGAGCTCTCTGCTCTCCCACAGCATGCTGGATACTCTCATCCACTCTCTTGGGTGGGTGTCTTGCCAGCACGACCTGGGGAGGCAGTCTAGGACTATCCCTGATTACCAGCTAAGGAAGCAAAACAAAACTCTCCATCCATTCCAGATTTTTTGAAGAACAAATCTTCACCTTCCAGAAAAAGAACTTAGTTCAATGTCATTTTTAATTGAGATCTAGTCCTCACTAATCCATATTGCCTTATATGAAGGTTTTGAGACAGTTCTGTGATTTTCTTCTGCAGCTGCAAATGCTGATATATCTGCCATCTATGCAAGCAGCAAACACAGAGGCTTTTCATCTCTTCCTTCTTTCCTGGCCTTCCACTGATCAAGTACTTCATCATCTGCATTTCCCTAGAACACAAAAGCCCAGAGTTTTTCACTATGAATGGTTTCTTATCCTTTCCTTAGCTTGGGAAAGGGAAGAAAGGTAGGATAGAAAATTCTGTTGTCAGTATGTGCAAAAATTGGAAGCTTTTAACAGAAGTTCAGCCCCCAGAGCATTTTCTAGAAGGATGGAAGAAATTTATTGACTTGCATTGGGAAAATTTTGCTACAGCACTTTCAAGTCAAATAAAACAAAAAAAAAAAA
>NW_005061567.1:0-1148 GCF_000277835.1 Geospiza fortis
AACTGAAGCAAGTCTGATTTAGGTCAAAATAAGAATTCACATAGCCCTTTGCAGCAAATTAAACCCAGACAAACCACCATAGCTTTGCATGTAGACAAGCCCTAAGGCGTCAAAATGTCCAAGAGCAGTGACAAAGTGCTTGATGGTTGTCAGGGAACATGTGTTTTTACTTTCATTGTGGCAGGAAACACCATAGGGTCAGGGCTGCAAACCACTGTTTATATTGTTCTTTCTTCTACTTACTTATTATATAACCAATTTGCAGCGCCCCATTATGTGCTACATTGGGTGCCTTTAAAATTATGTATTATAAGCATCTTTTTAAAATAAATTGTACCCACAAATTTTATTAATACTGGGAGTGGGAGAGCTGATTCATAACTGGCATTGTGCTAGATTTTATTGAATATGTACTTCGAGCATGACACCTGTTAAAAAGGCAAGTCCTGACTCAAGACAGTATTTTGACCTCCGTAAAGCCCTGACTGAGGTGGGAAAGTAACCTTTTCAGTGTATTGCTTTGGGATGGTGATGGAAATATTATAGTGGACCAAATATTAGGCTTTGTGCAGTCTATTTTCTTCTTTTCTTCCCCTTCCTTCCATTGCTTCATTTCTCCTTTTTTTTTCATCTCTTCCTCTCATTCTCTTTCTATACCATTTTGACTTTGCTTCCTATTCCTTTTTCTTGAGCTATCCTATTCATTTGATGCAGGATCCACATCACAGGCCTCTTCTTCTACACCATCTAACCATGATCTTCTCACTTCACCTGTGGCTCATTTCTCCTCAAGTCGTGCTTGCCAACACAGGACCACGGATTGGCTGAACAGTTTTTAGGGCTCATTCATTTCACCACAAGTGAACAAAATTCACTTTAAGTGGTGTCATGCCACTTGAATTTGGGCATGGGTACCAAAGGTTTCTTACTTATGTATTAGGCACGTGCCGTGGTTGCAAATTTTGTAGACAAATTACAGTGGTGGTTATCTGCCATTATGTCAGTGAAGTGTTTGTATGGTGCCAAGTGAGAAGGGATTAGTTAAGTTGAAAAAAAAATGGAGGTTAGTACAGGAATTGTAAGGTGGAAAAAACAGCTGAAAGAAAACTGGAATAAATGTCTCAGTCTGCTTTGCTATATAGGAATGT
>NW_005061568.1:0-1148 GCF_000277835.1 Geospiza fortis
TGTTTAGTGTTCCTTAAGTGTCAGAAAATTGAAGCAATTTTTAAGGGGAAAAGTGAAGATCTCTTCTATCTCATTTAATTTTCTCTATAACTTAGAAGCGAAATGTGTAAAGCTGCTGGGATAATAAATCAAGCAGTACATATATATTTCGTGTTATACATTCAATTCGTTTGGTTAACCCCCATATTTTTAAGACACAGTGATATCTGTAAACGCAGTATTTTTATTTTGACTAAGTACAATTGGTTGTGTTTTGAGCTAATAGAACTCTTTAGAGGAAGGACACGGACTGTAGAATTGAAATGACGGATCGTTGTTTCCAAAATTACGAGAATGGTGCTTATAGGTGTACAGAAGACAGCAATTAATTTTTAAAACTTCATATCCTTTTTGAAAAGTATCGTAGAAGTGGGTTATGTCTCGTCGATCCGTAGAAAAGCATTTCAAGGTGTCCCACGATTTTCTCTTTTCTTCTGTTAGATCACTTGGTACCGGCTTTAACTTTGAGTTCTTTGTGTATTTGCTGGGGATTGTTTATTTAGTCTCCTTTGATCGTGAACGGGAGTCGCGTGCTGAAGGGGATGGGTCATCATCACTTAACTATGCGTGAACTACTTCAATTGTGAGGAGCAGAGTTTGCCCCAGCTCTGTAGACCTGTCACTTCTTTCCTTTATTCACATGCGTGTGGTGGAACCTCTGTTTTCGAAAGGAAAAACGTGTATTTTAAGCTTATAAACAGATTTATCTACCTCTCTAGAAGATGGAGAAACAGCATTTGCGCACAGATGTGGGAAGAGACTCCTTTCTTTATGTTATGATTAAGGGCGATGTGGGGTCTCAGTATCGTTTGGGGCAGGGCAGGATTTGGCTTCGGTTCCCCTTGGTTTCTCTGACTGTAATAATGAGTTGAAGAGTTTTTCGGGGTTTGTTATAGGCGTACACTGTCAAGAAAATATTTCAGTATTTCTGTTAGAAACATAAAGCAATCTTAACTTTAGAAACAGCTCGTGGATGCTTTTACTCCGTGGAATAGTGCGGGCAGGAGCGCTTAACAGAAGGCTCTAGAATATCCCTCAGTGCTTGAATAAACGCCGCTAATTTCGCGCAGAGCCGTCAGTCGCTGCAAGCCCAGGCTGTTCTTACCGCC
>NW_005061569.1:0-1147 GCF_000277835.1 Geospiza fortis
TCAAATGAGAAAAATAGGATTTTGTGTACTATATAATCTGTATCACAAAAAAAATTCTCCCCCCAGCCATCCCCTAATATGACTTCAGAGACATAAAAAAATTATATGGCAGAGGGAAACAGTAGGAAGGAAGAAGAAGGAAATTAATGAACAGAGGCAAGGAAAAAATGAGGTCTTCTGAGCACAGATAGTTAATGAGATGGAGAGATGATGCATTGATGAGACACATGCAATATGCTGGAAGGAAAAGGAGATACAAAAAAGGAACATCTTATTACAAAACCTACCTGTTCTGTAACAGATGAAAGAGTGAGTATTGCATTGTACTCACTATCAATAACACTGCTTAAATTGGTTGCTTTGTGATGCTTATGACATAGAGATGATAGGAATCTCGAGTGTTTCAGCAGTGTCTTAGGCAATACAGCAACTAAATAAATGTGAACAGTAGAGCTACAGTTCAATTGCATCTTCTTACAAATATCCTCTAACTCCAGATCCTCTGGGGTGTTAAATAAGGAGCTGTGCTCATTTAGTAACCTGGATGACCCACCTCAGTGTGTGAGTTCAGAAAGAAACCTCTCTCCCCTGACTGCATTTTAAAAATCTATAGGAAAGGCTTTGATGTTACTTGCAGCGGAATCCTTCATGGCCAGCTACCAGCAGTGTGGTTCTCCAGCTACAACAGCCCACATTGCTCTCTGCCAGCCCAGGACACCACTGTGGCACAGAGCAGGACTTTGGTTTGTGTTTCAGCTCAAGGATTTTTGTGTGGTGATGGGTGAAAAAAATTGCATTGGTAAACTCTGTCCATTACCTGCAACATATGATAATTAAATCAAATGGGTTTGCCACTAAAAGTTAATGACCAAAACTGTCTCTACAGGTTTCACTTTCTTACTTGGGATTTATGCTGTGATACCTTTGACTGAAAATCCAGGGCTTTTTTTGATAAGGTGTCAATAAGCATTTGCAAAACCCAATCAAAAAGGCAGCAAGGTGATTCCACAATTTCTGGAAATATGCTGATGTTAGGCTTTATATTTATGTGCTAATTTATTAGCAATAGTTATTACATGTTGGATTTGGTTCATTCTAGAATTTAGACTGCTCTACAGTCGTCAGAAGATAAAAATATCCTTGCAAA
>NW_005061570.1:0-1147 GCF_000277835.1 Geospiza fortis
TATATGTGTATATATACACATATGTATGTTATATATGTGAGTAAACACCTAGCCAGCTGTGTTTTAGGAGTAAAAATTTTCATCATTTCTGAAAGGAAAAGCTTGAGATGGGAAGGAAAAGGTTGATATGAATTTCCATACACAGATCCCTTAGTATGAATAATGGATGAAAATGTAGAAAGAGTAAGTTAATTTCCAGATACTCCTTCCAAAACTGCTTCTATTATATTCAGTCATCTGAGAGGTAGATTGAAAATACTTTTGACTTCATGGCAGCAGCAAGTATAATTGTGGTTCATGAAACTGGCTAAAGCTGGAGGAAATCAAGTTGCTATGGTCTACAACAATGGCAGTTTGTTTTTGCAAGATGCCAGCAAGGACTTTTGGGGGAGCTGACAGACATTTTTATCTAAGTTACAGAGTGCAACCTTAAACAGGCCACATGCTGTAAAACAACCTCACCACTGAATGGGAGCCAGTAGAAAGCAAAAATAGGGAGAGTGAGTTGACTTTTTGGAATGACCCATCACAGAGCTGAGTATTTTCATGCATTTGTGATATCCCATGTGTGTTGCTGAGAAAATACAGCACAATGTCACTTCAGCAATGGTTGCGTTTTTTTGGAAAGCTCATTTCAGGCACTGACTGTGCTTTATGAAGTTTGATGTGACCTCTTTGATTCTGTCTTTTTATAAGCATACACCAAATCATGTTATTATATGATCACTGTAAAGGACCCACTGATGAGTACAGAACTTGGCCCTCCCAACCCAGGAAATGGAATTACCATTTTCCTCCTCACAGCGACATTTGCTTTGCTGCACAATTTGAAGGCTACCTAGGCAAAGGGGGAGTGCATTCTTTGGTAGAAGGCAGTCAATTTTGCATTATTGTTGGTTGCTATGTGTCATCCAGGGATGACAGAGAGTGCTGCAAACATCTTACTTTTTATCAACCAGTACTGAATGTGTCACTGTGATTTGACAAGCAGTGTCAGCAGGGGAAGAATGGGTCTTGTCCGCACAGGTTAAGAACATAAATTGGTTGGCCTGAACCCTTCATTGATAGAGCCAAAGCCAAAATAAAATAACAGCTGAGTGGAAGCCAGCTCTACCTCTTCTCACTGGCACAGCTTGCCCAGAGAAGC
>NW_005061571.1:0-1147 GCF_000277835.1 Geospiza fortis
AAATTTGGGGGAAATATGGAGAAAATAGAGATAAAATACGGATGAAATCATGCGGCAAAAATTTCTTCCTTGTAGTCTCCGGACATGCTCTAAAAAACGGGGAAAAAACACGGGAAATTGGGAAAAAAAGGAGGAGAAAATAAGATTTTTGGGGATGCCCAGATATCCTGAAAAAATGGGGAGATTTGGGGAAAATATGGAGAAAATATGGATGAAATCATACAGGAAACGTCGTTCTCGTAGTCCCCGGACATGGCCGATAAAATGGGGAAAAAACACGGGAATTTGGGAAAAAATGGGGTGGAAAATGGGGGGTTTGGGGATGCCCAGATATCCTGAAAAAATGAGGAAATTTGGGGGAAATATGGATAAAAAATACACAGTGAAAAAATGGGATAAATGTTCTCCTTGTTGTCCCAGGACATGGCCTGGAAATGGGGCAAAAACACAGGAAATTGGGAAAAAAAGGGTGGAAAATGAGGGGTTTGGGGATGCCCAGAGATCCTGAAAAAATGGGGGGAAAATGTGGAAATTTGGGGGAAATATGGAGAAAATACGGATGAAATGATTTGGCAAATGTCCTCCTCGTAGTCACCAGACATGGCCTGGAAAATGGGGAAAAAACACGGGAATTTGGGAAAAAATGGGGTGGAAAATGAGGGGCTTGGGGATGCCCAGATATCCTGAAAAAATGGGGGGAAAATGTGGAAATTTGGGGGAAATATGGAGAAAATAGAGATAAAATACGGATGAAATCATGCGGCAAAAATTTCTTCCTTGTAGTCTCCGGACATGCTCTAAAAAACGGGGAAAAAACACGGGAAATTGGGAAAAAAAGGAGGAGAAAATAAGATTTTTGGGGATGCCCAGATATCCTGAAAAAATGGGGAGATTTGGGGAAAATATGGAGAAAATATGGATGAAATCATACAGGAAACGTCGTTCTCGTAGTCCCCGGACATGGCCGATAAAATGGGGAAAAAACACGGGAAATTGGGAAAAAAACGGGTGGAAAATGAGGGGTTTGGGGATGCCCAGATATCCTGAAAAAATGGGAGGAAAATGTGGAAATTTGGGGGAAAATGTCCTTCTCATAGTTCCCAGGTATGGTCTAAAATTTGGGGGAAAATGGAGAAAAAAATGGGGA
>NW_005061572.1:0-1147 GCF_000277835.1 Geospiza fortis
AGAGAAAAACACAAAACCCATTTATTTGATGAATCGTGAGTCATTAGATATTAATTGAATTATGCAATAATATTTGTTCTTTGATAGGAGTCACATTCCCTTCTAAACACTCAGGATTTTTGTTATTAAAATTCAAAGTTTGAATGAAAAGGTCAAAAGCTAAAAGTGGATATTGACTTTCGTATATAACCATGGTGACAACCACTTACCTGAGAAACATTTTAACTCATGGCACTGCTTAGTCTTTTTCTGGCAACGAAGAAAAAAAGATAGTGTAATCCCAGTGTCATCTATCACTTTTGGCCTCTAATAAAACTGATGTTTCCCTTTGGAAAAAGACAACTGGATGGATTACGCTGTGAATAGGTTGTGTCATCATATCAACTTGCCAAGCTGGTGGTACACAATGAGGATGGCAAATTTCCATGCTACTAATGAGTTCAGGGAACCCTCTGTGTTCTCAACCAGTGGGAGTTGCTGGTTGAGGTCCAGTAAACCATGGGCTAAAAAGAAGGGAGTCAGAAAGAAATATAGTGAATCAGCTCACAAAATAAAATAAAACCAGTAGCATGTCTTACGACTATTTGACTAACTCTTGAGCAGATTAGAGGCACCTTCCTTTTCAACGTGACCTTAGCAAGGCTTCTGAATTTGCAAACTCGAAGATTGCCAGAGCCAGTTCATTCCAGTTGCTTTAATGTTGCACTGATATCTGTAAGGTTTGGCGGTGTCCAAAATTGCAAATAATGTATGTTTAAAGTTCAGACAAGTGTATTGTAAATGCTATTTTTGTCAATGAAAATAAAAGTCTTACAAAAAGGATCAGTAAATTTGGATGAACTAATTTGTAAGAATTACAAAGAAAGCAGCATGGCAACAAAGATTCTTTGCATATGTACTTGATAGATATAAAAATGCATTTAGAATTTTGTTAAAATGCTATGACATTCCATAGACAAGCAAGACCTGTTTTATGTATCTCATGTAAACATTGGGTTAGAAATGTAAGTCCAGACACTGAAAAAACACACTGTTTGAGGCAATGTTTGAGAATTCATAAAGTTTCAAAGAAATCAGTTGAACCTTTTTTGTGGGTAATGGACTTTTGGCTTATGGAAAACATCCAGCAAGGAAAAAAAAAAAAAAA
>NW_005061573.1:0-1147 GCF_000277835.1 Geospiza fortis
TGGAGCTTTGGGAAGGAATTGGATTTGCTGTGGGGGTGGCTGGGAAAGCTTAAAGGTAGAAATGAGATAATTAAGTGAGACATTGCCTACTGGACAGAGTGATTACAGGAGGGTCACCTGTATGTCCAGAGAAATAGTGCCATTTAATTGTTGGAAGGTTAATACTTAAGCTCCATTCATGCCCAGGTGGCATTTCCCAAGGCCATGGTTGAGGCTTATGCATTTTCTTTTTCCCTTCCTGCGAGAAGTGACACAGATTCAATTCAAGGTTGAAGTTCAGAGTGAACTCAGGCTCAAAAGATCTCAGAGTACCCAGGGCAGCTTCAAAGTCACAACTGCACAAACCAGAGGCAAAGCAAAAGGATGAAGAAAGGGTTTGTGGGGTGTTTTTGTGCTTCTTAAATTCTTAGACAAAGAAAATTTGGTATTACCCTGAGATTCACCAATCACTTACGGAAATTTTTCAGCTTCAGCCTTCTCCAAAAACTCTTAAAAACTAGATTCTGCACAGTGGAACATTCCTACCTCCTGGAGTTAGATCCTATTAAATCAAGCTTGTCTAGGCAGTCTGTTTTGCACCAATTGTGCTGCCAAGTCACAGGCCTTGTCACAAAAATAAAAAGCTCATTGCTTTTTCAATAGAACAGCTAAAAGTAAAGTGGAATTAACACATGATACTGCCTTCCTATTAATTCTCACTGTCTCATGCTTTTTCTTTCACAGCTGTTTACATGGGAATAAAGCATGTATTTACAGTGCCAGCCTTGTTAAACAGTGTAATACTCAGCTGATATTCAAGGAAACATCTGGAAAGAGAACAAGACGGAGCAGCAGGGCCCATGTTGGCAATTTGAGTCTTATTTTCAAGTTTCAGCAAAAACCTGCTGGTAACCAAGAAAAATTGTAACTTGTAATGAAAGGGAGCTTTCCTCTTAACACAGCTGTATGGGTGTTTTGGCAGCACATATATTGGCAGATGCACAGACTCACTTGGAGATTGATTATCTGAGTGAGAACAGCAAAAGGACAAGATCCAATTCAATTCAACAGCCTGCCCAGCCTCCTAGACCTGTGATATCACCTCAGCGGTTGGAGGTGTTACATGAAGAGCTGGATTTGTACAATTCATTCGTACTGACCAGCACCA
>NW_005061574.1:0-1147 GCF_000277835.1 Geospiza fortis
CCCATAGTCTCTGCTTTTGTCCCTCCCATATCAGAAGGAAACAGGAAGCAGCTTACTTGGAGTTTAATTTCCTGTTGGTGTTAAACCACCATCTGGCTTCAGTGAGGAGGATATCCCAGTATCTACAGGGAGGTCATCCAGGAAACGAACCCAGGCTCTTGATGACAGTGTGTACTGCAAGGAAAAGACACATCAGGCACAAATTTAAATAAGAAAGGCTCAAACTGCCCATAAGGAAAAGCTTTTTCACAGTGAGAACACTCAGATGTTAGAGCAGGGTGTAAAGAGAGGCTTTTCAAACTTCATCCCTGGAGGTTTTCAAGTCCTGACCAAAACAGTCTTAAGTAACCTGGCCCAACCTACCTGGTTGTGCTTTGATCAGGAGATTGGGCTGGAGATGTCCTGAGGTCTTTTTCAACACAAATTGGGTCCTGAAATATGGATGCAGAAAAACAAGAATAGACAAAGCAGGATATGAGGAATTGCATGTCAAAATAATGCAAAGTTAGAGCAGTGAAAATATAGCCAAGAAGGCATTTATTAGACATTCTTTAGAAGTCAGGCATACGACTCTCATCTTCATAGGCCATGTTTCAAAGGTTTCTCTCTTGCACACATGAAAGGCTTCCCCCTCCCAAACCTTCCTTCTTCCACTATCAGGGATGCCCTCTTGACAATCAAAGGATTACAGAGAGCCTAACAGTTGTGATTCTTACTGAAAAATTGAGTCTTCCTACTGATATGCACAAATCAGTAATTTTATCAAAAGTTAAGTTTCTCATTATAGTAGGAACTGTCTTTCCAAATATTTCATTACACAATCCCTTCATAACTATTCTGCAAGATCGTGCATAGGACAGGCAGCAAATCAATTACACATAAAGCTACTATAAGAAAAACAGCTTTAAGGCATTAGACCTGAGCAGTGCTTCTAAGCCTTACCTTTTTGAGGTTTGATCTCTGTTAACTCAATTCATACATGCAAGTGAAATTGCTGTCACAAAGGAGCTGTCCTTTAAATCCTCAGTGCTTTGCTTTGCAATCATAAAACTGTTTCAAATGTGGAATATACACAAAGTCACAGAATCAATCAGGTTGGGAAGGACCACCATGAGATCTGTGGTCCAGCCTCCCTGCTCAAGCAGGG
>NW_005061575.1:0-1146 GCF_000277835.1 Geospiza fortis
AAAAAAAAATCAAAATCATAGACCAAAGTGGGAACATCAAGTCGGATGGGGCAGTAACAATTAAATGCATTAGATGTTGTGAAAACTCAGCTACTGTATTTATCTGCTTGTGTACACTGAAGTTTAACACTAAAATGACCACCAGCCCACATATTTCAAAGAACATCTGAGGAACCTATACACATGTAGGATCTTGAAATATCAAGAAGTGGCCTGGGCAGTCTGCTGGACTCGTTGTGTTGGCAATCTGTCTGTGGGAAGTTAAGTTGAAGAAGTAAAGGTCTTGCTTTGTTCTAGATTCCAAGGTCCTTCATCCCACATTGGATGGAAATGAGCTGAAGAACCAGCAAAACAGACTGGTTTAGAAACAAAAGATGTATCCTTTATGCAGCTATTTAGGGACAAGGAAAGTCTTTTGCCATGAACAAAGACCATATTTATGTGAAGTGCATCAACTGGTATTGAAGACCAACTCAAAACACAAACCCACATCTTTGAATTTGACTGCTCCTTGACAGTGTGTGTGGGAAGGCTGGGCTGCAAAGGCACCTGCAGCAGACCATCTGCTGGAACTGCTGCAAGTTTGGCTGGAGGATCTGAGTGGCAGCATTCCCACTCAGATCCTCCAGACATCCCCAGTGCACAGGCTGTGGGTGAGCACAGACACAGCATAACAGCCAGGCACACCCACTAGCAAGGAGAAGAATTCTTATAGCCCTAACTCCTGGTACTGGGAGGCAGAACCATGAGCAGAATGGGGTTTTATCCTCAGAAGAGTTATTCACAGTGATCTTCTGACCCTGCTCATGGACCTCTGACCATCTCTGCACTGCCTTCAGAGAGGACAAACAGACACACACACTTACATCCTCTGTCTGCAGCATCCATGGAGTGAAAACACATTTGTCTCTTGTCTGTAAACTACTGTAACAGTGAAGGGAGCATCTGGATTCCTCACCTTTCCCTCCAAAGACTTTGGAAGAAGGCACCAGATGAAGCCTGGTGTGCTGCAAAGGCAGATCAGGGATAGTTCTACAGTAAAGTAGACAAACAATCCACACAGGCACCCGCTGAACCATCTTAGTACCTGTCCTTATCTCTGAAGGAAGCTGAAGGAGCTCATATCCTCCACACAAGTTTAAAAAA
>NW_005061576.1:0-1146 GCF_000277835.1 Geospiza fortis
GCCAGTGAATTTAGAGATGAAATCCAGCGAGCCGGGTGCCTGTGCCTTCTCGTCCTTCCTCATCTTCTCTTCTGGAGTTGTTCATAGTTTTAGTGTCTTTCCTTTTCCTTGGAGGTTTTCACGATCTTAGATGATATCTCTCCTGCGCTTTCTTCTGGTGTGGAACAAGAGCTCTTCAGGTGCTAATGGAACCCTTTATAGCCTCTTTGAAAGGGAAATGTGGCAAATGGATAAATTCCTAAACGGATGAGTGGATGTGCCTTGAACATTGCCCTAACAGGTGTTCCTCGAGTGAGCGAGGTTACTGTTCCTGCCTGGCTTTTGCTGAATTACTGGTCCATCAGTCCCTCGTGGCTGCCTCTGTCTCCATCTGGCTCACAGACAGATCGGAGGGAAAGATCTATTTTCTCATTGATAGTTTGTTATATATATATATTTATTATTAACAATAACTAGCTTTAAGAATTATGTATGAACCAAAAAGTACTGTTTAAATTTAACTATGGATTTATTACAATTGCAATTATTAGCAACATGTTATTACAATTACAGTTGTAATTATTACAATTTTTAGCAATATGTAGCATGCCTTAAATTAGGATGGATCTAACTGCTGTAACAAGTGCAGATCTCTCCAAGTTCAGTATTGAAAGCTCACAATTTTTTCCATTTAAAAAAAAATTCTTTAAGTAAAACCATTTTCTTTAGAAAATTTTGATTAAGCTCCAGTTAAGAAAAAAATCTGTTTCTTTCCTGTTGATAAGTTCATATCACCTGTGGTGGCTTAAGCCTCCAGTTCTGGTGGTCTTTCATTTGTTTCTGCAGTATTTCTGTTGAAATTCTGCTCTGTTTAGGAGAGGGTTGCATGTGATTGGCAGGGTTTCATATCACATTGTACCACACACTTTAGGAGTGTGGTACAGCCCGGCTGAAGTGCTGGCTGCTGGGAGGTATCAAGGACACACTTCATGTGTTTTATTTGTTCTTGGGCTCTTGCTGAAGCCAATTTCTATTGCAGAAAAACAGTAATTCCCCAGAATATGCAGAGAAACCATAAAACCATTTTACAGATTAAAATATAAGTTGTGTAGAAGTTTTCCTAGACAGGGAAGCTCAGTTACAGATTTAAGCTGATTTTGGAAACCT
>NW_005061577.1:0-1146 GCF_000277835.1 Geospiza fortis
TTTTTTTTTATTGTTACATAGAAAGAGTTAATATGGCAGGAAATTTGTTTCTTAGTAATTCCTTTTTTGTTGTATAACTTAATACCTATATCACATTAGAAGCCTACACGGTATCTTTATAAAATAAATTGACACGTTGCATTACCCCTCAATATGACAATTTTACACTCTTGACACAGAATTCATGACAGCGTTCTGCTTAAGTGCTGCAAGGCTGAAGCAAAGAGAGGCATGCTGATGTCTGCTTTGTGAAGCTTCAGTCCTTGGTATTGCGTCATCTTTGCCACTTGGGCTGGGCAAACCTCAGCAGTGCTCTCCTACCCGCTGCTGACAGCCCTCCTTCTTCCACAGGGAAGGGACCCAAATTGCTCAGGTCACTTGGCCATGGTGGCAGGATAACCTTCTCAGTGCATGAGAGGCAAAATTGACTCATGACATTGGGACATCTCCAGACTTCTGACCACTCAGTGACTAGGTGGGACCCTTATCTTACCTACAATATTGATTGCACATTATAAGCAAATTATGGATGAAATCCAAAGTGAACAGATTCATTCTTTGAGCATCAGAAGCATTTTCTACCTTTTAAGACAGTTACGAAGGCAGAACAAGTGATTCTGGAAACATTCCCTCCTACACACCACACCAGAACAGTTCCCTTTGACATTTCATGGCTTTTCTGCCATTCTTCCTCCAGCTTTAGGATTTACTGAGTGTACCCAGGAAATGAATTGCCTTACCTGAGGGTGAGGCTTTGGAAGCCTCAGTGTATCTGCTGTGTTTGTGGTGCTCTTGGCCCAAGGCTGGCCAGGCCAGTGCATTGTTTCAGTGCTGGACGATGCTTCAGCTTCTTTTGTCTGTAAAATGGGAATCGAAATGTGTAATACGTGGAAAGCTGATGATGCATGAAACACTACAAAAATGAAGTGCAGCATAAAGGCCAAGTCATTTTATAATTGTTTTCTGACTAAAACTGAATTAGATTCTCAGTATCAGAGCGTTGAATGATACACTCCCATAGATTATAATGTGGCACGATAACATAGTCAGGTGTTGGTAAAAGCAAACTGATATTCCTAATCAGTCAACTTTATTAACCTCATAGAAGAGAACACAGCAAGTAGATATTGCCTTTCCTTTGTATTT
>NW_005061578.1:0-1146 GCF_000277835.1 Geospiza fortis
AAACCGCTTTGTTCATTTGACATAAAAAATTTCTTTATTAGAAAAGGTATTGGTGCAGACTTATGTGACCTTGATCTAACATTGCAGAATTGTCTCCAAGGGAAAGTAAGGACCACTTTGTGACCTTCCCCTCATGATGCACTCACTCTGTGCTCTGCTTTCTCAATTGTGCTGGCCAACCTATTCTTTCTCTGGATGTCTTTCAAACTCAAACACACCAGGCTGCTCATTTGCAAACACGAAGAAGACGAAACAGCAAACACAAAACAGATGTTAGTCCTTTTGCTTAATTCAGTTCACAGATACACTAAGACTTTGGTATAAGAACCTTCACAAGCATTACAGACTACACAGTTACTAATGAGTCTAATTTTATGTTACCTTAAAAAATAACTGGTTTTAGAAGGGCTCCACAGAACAATATCCACCTCTTATCCATGCCCTTCACTCAGTAACTCAAAAAGTCTTGGAAATAGAGTAAATGGAAGTGAGACATCAGAAGCTTCATGCTCTCTGTACCAATTTAAAAGCTATTGAGAAGTTCATGCATTTTCACATTATGCAGTGGTGTCATTTGTCTTTGTTTGGCACCAATTCTCCAGTAAGCTTGTTTTTTCACCATATAAATGGCTCTGATGCTGTATTAGCACAGGGGACTAAGCAGAAGCAGCTCTGTAGTACTACCCATGCATTTAAGAGCACTACCTATTTCAGTAGATGTCAAAGGAACTGTCCCATCATCAAAACTAATACAGGATCTGACCATAATAGATAGCTATATTCCACTTGCAGTGAGTAGAAATAAATCTACAACAATGCCATTACCAATATATTTTGCTCTGTTGCCTCTCAAAAGAGAGTTTTTTTCTGCTTCTCCTATATTTTCACTATTGCAGTAGTGAAAACTGTGGTTAAAAGATTTTTTTATTGACAGGATCACTGAAAGGAAAGGTACATTTGAAACTTCTAAATCCATTCATATACAGGTTTTCCTTCCTTCCTTTATTGTGATAAGATTAGTTTCCTGAGGTAGAAAGTGAAATTAAAAATTAAATCACTGATAATTAAATCAGCTACAAGTGACCCCGTAGAGATGGAAGATTTTTGTCAGTCTTTGTTTCTTTTTTCTGACCATGGGGTTTTTGG
>NW_005061579.1:0-1146 GCF_000277835.1 Geospiza fortis
TGCTGCCTCTTGGAGTCTGTGCTATTGGCTGCAGTATGGGGTTATTGCTTTTGTTTCCAGGCGGAAGGGGAGTATCAAAGTTGTGAAAAACTGTAATTAAATTGTGGCAATGAGAGGTAAAAAATAAGTGCTGTTCTCAACAGCTTTCAAAGTGTTCGAGGCAATTCATGTGTCAGTTTACTGTCCCTGTGTGACATCAGGTTGTTACTGCCCAGAACTGTCTCTCATGCTTGGACAAGATGTGGCTCTTCAGTTGGTGGAACTGTAGCTCTGACAGCTGTTTCAAATTTGCCTTCAGCTTTATCTGTGCATCAGGCATCAATAGCATTAAGCCTGCAGAAGCAGTAGTTAGTAGATTACCATAATACTGTTTTGGAGTTATAATTTTGCCAGTGTCACAAAGAGCTGCTGTCATGAAAAGGTTACCGTGCTTTATTAAAAATTCTGCCAAATGGAACAAAGATAGGGAAATGACTGTTTGTTACTCTAACTTATATTCAGGTAACAGACATTAGCATAGTTGAATGTTCCAATGAAGGCTATGACTACCAGACTGGCCTCAGGTAACTTCTTCTGTGGATGCTTTCACAGAGTTATTTTAATTCAGTACAGATGTCCTTGTGTTGCCTTATCCTGTTGCTAGGGCTGGAAACCTGCTTTGTTTTGGGTTACATCCTTTTCAGAATCCCTGCTATCCTGCTCAAGAAACCCTGCTCAAGGGTTACTTGTTTATCTTTTCTGGTTTTGGAGATGTTAATGAATTTACATATGAACTGTATTGTATTTGCATATACTTTCTAGCTCGATCTTGAGGTAATTTCCTGTCAGGCAGGTAGATAGTGCTGGAAACTCATCCCATTCAGGTGACTGGAGGATGGGATACTTTTCCAGCAAGGTCTCCATCTCTGTTGAATGCCAACTGAAAATGCAGAACAGTAGTGCAAAACCAGTCCCAGGCCTGTAATCAAGTTGACTGGTATCAGTGTGGTTTCTCAAATGCAGAAGTAGGAAATGCACTTCTGATAATTTGACTTAACAAACAAATGTAATGAGTAGTGACAAAATATCCAAAATATACATGAAAACTAACTCTTAATGCATTCCAAACCTCTGAAGATATGAAATTGTAAGTTTATATGTGCCTTC
>NW_005061580.1:0-1146 GCF_000277835.1 Geospiza fortis
TCCACTGACCTTGGTGTCTGAAGAGTTTTTCTTTCACACATTCTCACTCCTTTCTTCTCTGGCTGCTATTGCTTTTGTGCAATAACTTTTTTTATCCTTCTTAATTTTGTTATTGCAGAAGCGTTACTAACATTTCTGATTGGCTTGGCCTTGGCCAGTGGTGTGTCCATCCTGGAGCCAGCTGGAATTGGCTTCTGGCAGCTTCTCACAGAAGCCACACACCTGTAGCCCCCTCACCAGAACCTTGCCACACAAACCAAATACAATTCTTAAGGTGAGATACAATTCATTAGATAGCTATTCTCTGTGCAACACACCAGGGTAATGTAAAAATCTTATTTCTTTGCTTCAGTAATTTTTACCTCATTAACTTATGCCCATGTGAACTGATGTCCCATAGTAGTCTACTAGGCATGATGACCAAGAACGTGTAAAAAGTATTTTTTAAATTTTGCCTTATCAAATACACCTAGATTACCAAGAACATAGTCTGTGCATTGCACCAAGTTTTGCAGTTTTACAGCAAATTCTATTCACTTTTAGGTGTATGGAGAGCCCACCTCTTTCCAAAGGACAATAATGTTTTTAAACACTTGACTCCTCAAGCCAACCTCAGTTCCTACCTCATTCACTGTAGCAGCGTGTGACTGCGTATTGTATTTGCTCCAGAGAAATGTCATGGTTTGATGCTGGCACAATGCCAGTGCCCCCATGAAAATATATTCTCCCTATTGTCGGCTGTGAGATGTGACCAGAAATAGAGCAAAGCAGGCTCCAACTTAGGAATAAAGAAAAAAAAACCAACAAAAAACGTTATTAACTTACAATATGTAAAAGAAACACACAGAACTCGGAATGAAAACCACCTGAAAACATTCCTCCTCCTCCCTCCAATTTCCAACACAACACAGTGAGACAAAACCTTGGATTCTCAATCCAGTTACCACCCCTCAGATAATCAACTCTCAGTCCATCACCACCCTTCCGATAATCAACTCTCAGTTCATCAAGAAGAGAGGAGTCCCTCTTGTACCATAAGCTTCCCCAGGAAACACAGTTGAAACCTCTTGTGTTTCCATGTCACACGTGGCACCGCAGGGAGAAAATTTGCCATCGTGCCATCTTCCTTCCATGTACAGTGCTCTC
>NW_005061581.1:0-1146 GCF_000277835.1 Geospiza fortis
TAACTCTGTGTGCCCTGGTCACACAGCTCATGCCCACGCTCCACCTGTATGCACACAGGAACTACCCCCACCTTATACTCGGTATGATTATTTCATGTATGTATTTGGATATTCTAGTTTGGATCCTGCACAAAACCTAGGTTTTCATCCAGTGGCATTTTGGCGACAGGACAGCCTCTCACTCTGCCTTTCAACAGCTCTAATGTCCTTCCTAATGCACATACTTCTGTGTTGTGTTCCTTGGGACAAGCACTGGTTCCTTGGCAACGTCTTGCTGGTCTCTTGCTCTGAGTCTTTCCTTTGTTCATCTTTCACCAGTGCCCTTCAGTCACTACCATTTGCTATTTCCTTCCTTGAAGCTTGTCATCTTGGCATTCATCTGACAATGGATGTCAGGAATATTTCTCTTCCGTGGGAACAGCTGGGATCAGTGCTTACCCAATCCCACTCTTCTTGTAGCTCTTTATCCAGCAGCTCATTACATAGCACAGACAGTTCAGAGATGGAATTGACAGGATCAGCTCCCCTCACCACCTAAGAGACTTTGAGTCTGCAACTACAGACTCCTTGAGGCAGGGATGCAGAATTTTTTGAGATAGCCCTTTCTTAATCTTTCAAGCTGAAACTGTTCCTCTTGGTGTGAATTAAGTGCTCAATGGCTATGAATGAATGTTCATCCTGAATAGGATGAGAGGAAGCAAGCTGAGTATGCCTTCAGCAACTGCAGGACTCGGATAAAAGGTTCCTGCTTCAATAAGTGATCATGATGAGAATATTTTAAATATAGACAAGAGATTCTTGTGATTGAGAATATACATAACATGGGTGCTACGTGCTGATTCTGGCACTCTCCTTATGCACTTTCAGCATTTTTTTAATGTAGACTTTAAGTATGTCACTTTACAATAACACGGAAACACAGCAGCACAGAATTTCTGAGGTAGGAAGGGACTTCTGGAGATCCTCCTGTCCAGCTGTGTTGTCTGGAGCTGAGGCACATGTCCACCAGTAGATGCAGAGAAAGTCTTGGCCCTACTTGGAATTGTGGACAGGCTGAAAAACCTGAGCTGGTAGCACGTGCGCTCATGTAAGCCAACAATAAGTTTGGTAGGAGTGTATATCTGCTGGAGGGCAGGAAGGCTCTAC
>NW_005061582.1:0-1146 GCF_000277835.1 Geospiza fortis
TTTTTTTTTTCCTGTTCACACTGTTTGCATTTTTACATTAGAAACCAAGCAGCTGCAGTGAGGGGTGTAGATACTTTGAGGCATGTGGGTAACTGCTGATTATCCAAATTGTAATTGCAGCTCTGTAGCAGCAGCCATGTTGCAGCACAGCTGTCACTGTAGGATTTAACAGGGTCATTCCAGTCTGAAAGAGAAGTGTGCTGAAGATCCACTGTGACAGCATGTCATCATTTACTGGACAAGACCAGCAGTGCTTTTGTTTGGTTGATGTCATTTACAGAACCAGTCCCTGGTGTTAAAACTGGTGATTTGATGGCTTAGTCCTAATATTTGCACAAGACACATGTTAAGGGAACAAGATTTGTGAGGAATGGGAGCTGCTTTGTGCCTGCATGAGCATCAGGGTTTCTGGACACACTGATACACATGTGTTGGTCCTTCCCTGTTCTGGTTTTGGCCTTTCAAAATTTGGTGGTGGGTTGAGCCAATAATTCCATCGCTTTTAATGGAGAGGTATGCTGTGCTGTGCTTTGACTCAGTTGATTTTAGGTGTCAGATCAAAATCTGATATTTAAGTCTTCTGCATAGAACCCAGATTGTTCTGTTTTTAGAGAGCACAGAACAACCATGCAGAGACACCCAGGGCTACGTACAGACATCCTCTTCAAGTTGTTCCCTTCTCCAGATTGCTCACATGACTTACTCCTAGCTTGTTTCAGTCAAAATTATTTAGTTATCAAAGAGCTGCTGTTTAAATGTTGAAGCTAAACCAGCTGGCTTTGACTGAAGTGCCTGAAGGAGCACCTGTGCAGAGGTCAGCTGCGAGACTGGGAGGGAAAAAGCAGTAGTTGGAGGCAATAACATCTTCAGTTACTGCAGAGAAGGATGAGTGGCCAAGGCCCAGGCTGGTGGGAGCACAGGAGTAGTGGTGTTAGCACAGTGCTCCCTGGCAGGTGACACACTCTGCTTCTCAGGGCTTCCAGCTCAGCTCAGGTATCCCTGCATGACACCCCATCTCACACAGAGCCCGTTCATGTGCTTCTCCTGTAATGTGCCCATTCCTTGTTGAATTGGTCTTTTTGCTGAAAATTATTTGGCCTCAGTCTGTTCTGTGGGCAGAGTCAAGGGGAATAAAGTCAAGGGGAA
>NW_005061583.1:0-1146 GCF_000277835.1 Geospiza fortis
ATATGGATGAAATAATTTTATTACCTACATGTACATCTCTACAGTGGCTATTGATAGTGTAGGTGAACAGGTGTTTATTCCATAATAGTTGATCTATTTCATTCTAATTATCTTAGGATTTGAATTAAATGTATTGCAGCAGAAGTGTTGCCCTTCAAAGCAAATGTTTTTGCTGTAGCTGCACTACCACAAATTATTTCAGTGAGTTTTGTGCTGTTCCATTAGGACCTAATCACACATTCACTGAATAGTGTTGCTGTGAGAGCAGGATACAACCAAATGGACCACAATACCCTTAATTTATCAGGATTTTTAAATTAAATATTTTTTTAAGCAGAATAAATTTGGAGCTGTTATAGGAGGCACTCAACCATGAAAATCAAGTAGATAGGAACAAAACTGGAACAAAAATTATACTCACCAAACAAACTCCTTGTGTCTGTGTTTAGGTTGATAATAGAGCTTGAAAATCATTAAGGAGCATGCTCACAGCTGTATCACTAGAAGGCACACAGAAATTCATTCGATGCAAAGGAATAGCCCAAATTAATCAGCAAAACCTGGCTGCATTGAACAATTCTAATAGAAAAAAATACCTTATTTCACTAAAGCTTAGGGTTGGCTTGTATTACCAGAGAGTATTTTAAGAAAGTTTGCTTTCAGGAAAAACTTTGAAAAGTATGTTGAGAGAAGAAAAATATTTTTTTCCTATAATTCTATGGGTTCTTCAAACCAACCAACTTTGCAAATCATTATTTCAGTGTGATATCTTGTCCTGAAGCTGAAGAAAACTTGCTAATGCCAGTCACATCCTCATTCTTCAATAAGTGCAACAAAGAGAAAGAAGGGAAGGTAATAGGAAGAAAAATGGCAACAGAGATTGTTAACATGCTATGATTCAATAGAACATGTCCTTTTAAGGCACCATGTCACACATACATGCTCAAACACATTGCTTCTCTGTGACCTTGCTTTTATTCTGCTTCAAAAATTAGGTGAAAATGATAAATGAGAGGCTGTATGGATACAGCCACAGAGAGGAGACAAGGAAGCCCTTCAAGCCCTTCAGCTGAGAAATGGCAAATATACAAGGTTGATTGGACCCAAAAATACTTCATCTAGTTAAAACAAACAAACAAACAAAAA
>NW_005061584.1:0-1145 GCF_000277835.1 Geospiza fortis
AAAAAAAAAAAGAATCCGAGTGGTTTTCAGGGTCAGATAGGGTGAAAATCAGGGTGTATGAGCCAGGTGAATACATACTGAAGATTCGTGAGAGAGATAGGGAGGAGATGAGGAAAAGGTTTGTGATCAATGATAAAGATCATTGGAAGAGCTGAAAGGAATAGAAATATCCACTGGATGAGCTGATTCCACTTCTGATCCACAGCTACTCACCAACACTGAATACTCAAACTGATGCACAGCAAATGGATGTGAACTAAAGACGTTTAGAGATGTTAACTTCTTTTTTTGGGGTACTTAACTGGATGTCCTCTTTCACATCTTATTGTTAATTTAAACCACTGCCAAGCAAGAATGCAAAATACATCAAGGCACTTTGTTCTCTCACTCTTCTGTAAATATAATAATAGGCTTTTGGCTGCTGTAGAAAAAGCAAATCCAAGATTTCAGCTGTTTAACTGCAGAGTCAGTAATGCCATTAAACCCACTAAAACCTCTCAAGTACCCAAGATGTGATACCCAGTGGGAGAGACTCCGTTCCAGACAGCTCCAATAGTCCTCACTAAGGACATGTGGAGAATAAAGTTCTGGGAGATCATAAAAACCATTTTAATAAGTTAGTGATTAAATAAATAATGAGAAGTGTGATTCTACATAGCTTTTGGCTCATGACTATAAATGATTTTTCTGTGAGTTTGAACAAGAGACAGTGGGACTGCAGTAGAGATGTGTGCAGTCTCCCTTTTAGGCTTCTCCATTGCAGAGTAATTACTGCAGGAATATTCCTGTGAAAGCTTCTGGGACCTCTTTGATTTCCATAGCCTTAGGTTAGAGCTGCAGGAGCTCCTGGGATCCACTGGTGAACTTTGGATCCACTTTGCTTTCCTTTCTACAAACCCCAGTTTGATTGGGGGTGTGTAACAACCCCCACATGGGGCAGGGCTCTGTTTGCATTCCAAATCACACTGCTCTTGCCTTGGTGGTCTCATTCTTGCTCTCTGCATTTAAAGCTCCTTGAGTTTTCTGCTGGTTGTGTCCTTGCTTGAAAGGAGGCTGACTTAAAACTGATGCCATCCTCTCTTATCAGAGGTTTTGCGCAGAGCAAGAGATTTGCACAGTTGAGTTTTGCCTCACACTTTGGGTTT
>NW_005061585.1:0-1145 GCF_000277835.1 Geospiza fortis
CCTGGGTTGGTCAGGCTTTGTGCTGCGTAGAGGGGAAGTTTCAGAAGACCAGATTGTATGGCCGCGATCCACAAAGTCTTGGAGCAGAATTTTCAGCCTGCATCTGGAAGGTGCCCTGCAGTCTAGAGATTGACTTATCCCATGGCAGGATTGTCACAGCAGTGGATGGTACTTCAGTGTCTGCATTATGTGGACATCAGTGATCTGTTGCTTTATTTTTAACCCATCCACCCTGCGACGGATTGTCCGAGCACTGACATAGGTGATGCTGCTCACTGTCACTACTGTGGGCTAGGGCAGTTGAAGAGAAATTGAGAAACCTGGGGGCAGACCAGAACAACTCACAGGTTGGTTCTTTCCAATTCCCTTCTGTTAGTGACTATCATCTTCCCTTTGCCCCAGGTTCCAGGGCATATCTTTCATGCATATAAAGACATATTATTTTAATACCTATTGTACTTTAAACAGGAAAGCAACTGACCTATGTGACTGGTGTATTTTTACCCCTTCTGAGTAATACAAAGCATTTGTACACACCTACATGAATCCTTGGGATGCATTTCTTTTGGTAAGGCCTGTGTACATCTGCAGCCAGTGCCACTACAGCACCAGAGCTTCTGTTGAAGTTGTCCAGCATACCCGGTGTAGCAAGGGAATATGGTAGACTTTCTGAAGTATAAATGACCTGAGAGAATGTGCTGTTCAGACAGCATGTTTATAGACTCTGGTAGGTACCAAACCACAGACAGGAAATCATGATTTGTGCTTACTTGCCCCATTTCAGCTGTGAATCTTTGGCAAAGAGTAGTTTAGCCTTTATTTTGGAACATGTAATGGGCAGAGGGCTGCAGTAGGGGGCAGGTGAGGAAGGACTTGCATCTGCATTCTTCCAATGGCACTTGACACTCTAACAGTCCAGCAAGTTACAGACCATTTGGTTCATCTCACGTTCTTGCTGTCACTTGGGAAGCTGAGGTCTTGATAGGGTGGATGATTAAAGTGGGAATTCCAAGTGGTTTTCACCTACTTCTGTTATACTGAGCTTTCCTGTTGTTGTTGCTGTCCCTTCTCATTGTTGAGGGATACATCCGGTGCAGGTAGTTCAGTTCACAACATGCAGATTGAGCTCTGGGTGGGAGCCCAAG
>NW_005061586.1:0-1145 GCF_000277835.1 Geospiza fortis
GATACATGAAAAAGCAAGCCAATTCTGCTTGTAGTAATGCATGTTCTTCCATATGGTACCTATAAGGCAGGAAATCTGCTCTGATACAATCAGTCCCTGACAACCTTCTTATCACCAAATCCAGAATGGTTTATCCTGTGCTTTGTAGGCTACTGTAATAGGTCATTGCATAAGCAAAGAGGTAACAACTCATCCCTGTTTTTGAAAAAAGAGTATGTAGCAATACATACCCGTATCTAAAATTTTTCATCTACACTTCCTCAGTGTCTCAATTCCCTCCCCTGCACCTACCTTATTCACAGTCTACATTACAAGTCACCATGGAATTTGCAAGATGTGACTACTGACACCTTAATCCCTTATTTGATTGCCTTATACCCCAACTGACAGTTTAAACTGAGCTTTCAGACAGGACAATCTGTGTGGTGCCAGCATATTCTAGGACTCATCGTGATGAATGAAGGAGGATTTAGATCCAGGTCTGTGTTTACCTCATAGATAGATTCACTATTGTCCCACACACCCTAATCCAAACATTTGGAAAAAGTACCTTAGAGTCCAATATCAAAATAAAGCCTTTAAAAATCATTATATTACCACACCTTATCAACAAATTAACTTCTGAAACCTCCCTTCTGCAAATGGGATACCAAAATACCAAATAAGTGGAGAAGTTGAAAGAGAAATTTGATGAATTTTATCTCAATTCTATTTGCTGCAAACATAACAACAAATCACAAACCAACAAAAAGACAAAGGATTTAGATTCTGGGTCACATTCTGAACACAGACAAGACAAACTTTTTGTAGTGTCACTTATACAAGAAGAGAAGTAAAATGATATTAGACCAGGTATTTTAAGAGCCAGACTTGTTGATTAGGTTCTTTTTTTCTTCTTTGAGAGTAGGAAACAACTACAAAAAGTTTACAGGACAAAGCAGTAATTATTTAAACATTCCACCTTGTATGAGCATGCCTCTTTAGTCTGTAAATATCTATATAAGGTATAGGAAGAAAGTATGTTCTGACATTTGTTAGAGAACTACACCCAAAATATTTGTAGTGAGCAGTCCCAAATTGCAAGTAAGCTATCTTTTGCATGGTAGCTGCACATGATTTTACAAACCCCTAAAAAACAACAACAA
>NW_005061587.1:0-1145 GCF_000277835.1 Geospiza fortis
ATGATTGGACTCAGTGATCTTAAAGGCCTTTGCCAACCTAAATTAATAAATCTGTGAATGGGTCTAACTGGTAAATTTGTTTAGTTGAATACAGCATGTCAACAATAGAACAGTTTTGTTTGGTTTTTCCCCCCAGAGGAACTGTATCATCAAATTCATGCTTTTTACTCTTTTAACCTCAACTTCATTTGTATTTTTTAGACCTTTTGTCATGAGACTTGTTTCCAAGAGAAAGCTAAAATAAGAAGATGTGTGTTGCTCTACATCTAAATACCCTGTTGGGCAGTGTGCTCCATAAAACAATCTCATAAACTCTCTGCTGCCTCAGCCAGCCCTTTACCTCCTCTCCCAGGTTCCATTTCAATTGTCTGTGTTGTAAGAACCTTAAAAGGATTTTATGAAGATGACACACACATGGAAACAGCCAGGACCCAAACCCTTTGATCTTGTGTCCTAGATTTTGACTTCAGTTTGGATTTCTACAGCATGCTAATGCCACAGAGAAGAGGCAGAGAAGGGTGCTGGGCAATGCAAGCCGAGTGGTAGGAGATCAGCTAATGGAAGATGCTCAGGAATGCACCACCACACTCAGGGCTGATGAAGGGCTCTTCCAAAGCTGTCATCATGTTCCCTGACACTGACTGGGCCAAACCAAATGCTACTGAAATCCAGACTCCTTTGGAAAAGTCTGCACCTGTCAGTTCAGGGCAGTTTTTTGTCCATTACCAAAAAAATAGGGAATTTGTGGAAGCTGTTCCTGTTATTGATATTACTACTCCTATTCTGGCTTATGACATTTCATAGGAACTGCCAACAAATATCCAAACTTAGTATCTGCCCTGAATCAATTTAATGTACTTTCTGAATCTCTCCTGAGTTACCTTTACCTTCTGAAGTGTCAGTAAATCACATGGCTTATGTGTTTGGTAAGTGCAGAAATAACTGGTTTTCCCATTATGACACAGCAAATTCAATTTTACTTCAAAAACCCCTGATTTTTTCTTCATGTGGGAAAATAGCAAGTGGAAAAGTTGGTTGCTTTGATGCAAGTATGTGTCAAAAGTTTTGAGTTATTTTGTTGCATTGCATGAGGAAACATAATTTGATTCTTTCCTTTTCATTGCCTTTAAAAGGGATTTTTTTTT
>NW_005061588.1:0-1145 GCF_000277835.1 Geospiza fortis
CCTGCCATAAATGGAGAGAAATTCAGCATTGCTGTAAATACCATCATGTCTCTGAGCAAAATCACAATGACAGGCACTCTGGTCTGCTGCAGTTTACAATTGCATGAAATGGGGGTGTGGGTAGGGTACTGTAAAAAATAACAGGTATACATTTCAAAACAGAGAAACCCATTATTTGCAAGGAAAATGCAGGCAAAAGAACTGAAAGGCAAAGTGTATTGATGGAATCTTAAGTCTCTGGGTGTTGATCTTATTATGCTAGATAATTACTTTATCCCCTTATCCACAATGCCATGTTTACTTAGCAGGCATTAAAAAAGGAGGAGAGGAAAAAGGGTAAAAGAACAAAACCTACAATGACTGAAGCTAAATTTATACGCACAACAGAGACAGATAAAGCATCCCAGGGGACCTTATCAGTTTTACACAATAACCAACAGGCTGTTTCCTGTATATAGCAGCTTAAGGTCGGCGGATGTTTATTAGAGGCAGAGGGGAAAGGAAATGCAGTATCTTTGACTGACACAGCATGGATATATGAGAAGTGCTATTTATGCTTTTGACTTGAATGAGAACCACAGTGACTCATAGATGTCTTATACTTAATACTCCCATTAGTGCTCCAGGAACACTGAGCGACTCTGTACCAAAAATGGGGGGCTTGTTTACCACTCCTGACAAGACATACTAGAGGGTAGGAAGAATTAGGCTTCTTCAATCCATTACCATTCTTCAGTTAATCCCTGGGATAGATCAACCTCTTTTCACCCTCTTTGATTTTTAAAAAGAGACATTAATTATTAAACATTTGTATGGTGTCCAGTGGGAATCCAGTCTGGGTTAAGGCCACACTAAATACAGCTCTGTGGTGTGCTAGGGAAATCAGCTGTCTGTGTGCTAATTCCTTTCATTCCTGGAAGCCTTGGGGAAACATGAGAAGAGAGGTAGGCATTTGGTCCACTGTTTTTCTATGAATCAAGCTAATACATTATTGAAGTGGGAGTTTTGGAAACACAATGGGCATGGGGGGCAGGGATATCTTGTTTAACCACAGCTCTCTCTCTGCTGTATGGTTGTGTTGAGAAGCTCAAACCAGAGGTGGGACAGCAAGATGGAAGAACTAGGAACATACTGAGGATTTAACC
>NW_005061589.1:0-1145 GCF_000277835.1 Geospiza fortis
CTTGAAGGTCTCTTCCAGCCCTGATGATGCTGGTGCCATAATGTGCACTTGAAGTTTTCTGCTTAAATACAGGGAATTGCTTTGCAGTTGAAGATTTATGTCATTTTATTAAAAAATTGGAAAATAGGGCTATTATGTTACCCAAGTATATTTTGACTCATTTTCTAGTATGATATTTTTTCACCCAGAACCCACACATTGTCCAGATAAGGCATGTTACTTGAACTAGGTTCATACAGGTTTAAGCACATAGTTCTACGCCCCAATTCAGGTGAACTCATTCTTCTTGCCTGGTGCTATAAGCTTACAAATTTGATTAATTTGGAAATAATATGGAAATGAATGAGATGAAACAGCCCTGAGATGGGTTTCAAGAAACAGAAACGTTTCACCTTTCCAAAACCCACCTTGTCTTCCTGCAGGATAACAGTCTCCTGCAGAAAGGTGTCACTCCTGCTGATTTAGACTTTGCACTTCCAGGCAAGTGGAAAGATGTCCGCAGGTGGAATAGCAGGCCGTGCCTTAAAAATACTAGCAAATCGACAAGTATTGGAAAGCTGTATCAGTCTGTGGATGCAATACTTGGGCAATCCATTTCCGTTATTGTGGGGCTTCCTGAGTTTGATTTTCACTTACTTTGTGTGACCTTGAGTAAAAGCTTTCTGTGGGAATACTTCCTGAATAGTCCATGCTAAGCAGGAGATCTCAGAGGTGAGAGAGGGATCTGTAAGTGGCCAATTTAGTGCATCTTTGCTGGTTAATGTTTGTTGGCTGAGTGGTGGTGGCTGACAGCATCAGCAAAGCCAAGCCTGGTGTCACAATGCCATCATGATGGTGCTGTGTGATGGTGCTTGTCCCAAAGCCTGCAGTTATGCATGTGGGACAATTAACCATAGCTGGACATAGAGGGAGAAAATACAGTTTGAGATCGGGGTACTGCCTAGTGGGGCAGTGATCTTAATTATGCTGCTGCTTTGGTGAAAGGCTGTTGAGAAGCAGTTTGGAGACCACTGTGATAGCTTGGTGGTATTTTCCTGGAAGTCCAAACCTGGGAGGATGGGTGGGTGGAGACTATAAGATCCGAAGGTACACACTTGGATGATCAGCTTTGAGAGATGTGTGATTACTCCCTGGCTTTTTGCATC
>NW_005061590.1:0-1144 GCF_000277835.1 Geospiza fortis
GTATGAACCTATTGTGAAATTGCATGTCTAGCAAAGACATTCTGTGCTGTTCTTGTGAGCCAGCAAAGGCTTCCTGATGATAAGGAAAGCCCCATATCTCTCCTGAGGAAGACACCAAGGTTGTCACCATGGAGATGTGATGAAGGAGAGAAAGTTAAGCGATACAGACTCTAGCTGGCTCACAAAATGACGTGGCTCCCTGATCACCCACTGAGAACTTTGTTTCTTTCATATAACCACCGGGCAGTGAATGTGTATGTTAAGTGAATGTAAATATCTTGAAAAAGTATAAAAGCAACATGTTGCTACAATAAATCTCTCTTGCACCCTTCTGATGGAGTCGTGGTACTTTGTACTGTGTCGTGCTCTAAAACGACAAATGATATGTCTGCATTCTGATTTGAATGAGATTGGCTGGGGTCCCTGTCTGAGTTCAAATCCATCCCACCATTGCTCACCCAGGGACTTGTTTATTTCTTTTCTATAATGAACTAGGCTTAGCCGAATTGGATTTCTGTTTATGGCCAGATATATCTGTCCAGCTACAGACCAGGTGTGCTGGGACACAAACGAGGAGAAGACTGTTTTGTCCACGTGGAAAACTTTACTGAAAAGAAAAAATGTTCAAGCTTCTGATTATGCTCTTCGTAGCTTACTGATATGGTGTAAATCACAGGACTTTGAAGCTGATGCTGACCCTGTCTTCAGTGTCCGGGCATGGAAAAAGTTTGGGAAGAGACTATGGGAAGTGACATCTAAGGGGGATAAGACAGTTGTCGATTTGGCTACTACCTGGACACTGTTGTATGAGGCATTGAAGGAATGGAAAGCAGAACAAGATAGAGGGGAGGAATTGGAGGAGCAGGAATTAGAGCAAGAAATTGAAGTAGAGGAACAGGAGGAAGATGAGGCTGAGTCTGTCCATGTATCTCCCCCTGAGGAGGCTGCTGCAGCTACTGTGGAGGTTCCCTCAGGGATTGCTATCATAAGAATCAAACAGCAGGCTAAGACTGTTCTTCGGTATTTATCTCCAAAAGACTATGTTAAACCTGTGTATACTTCGCCTGCTCAGCAGTTAGTTGAACCGAGTACTAAACCAAAGTATGTTATGCCTGCTCAGCAATTAGCAAAAATGAAGTTACAG
>NW_005061591.1:0-1144 GCF_000277835.1 Geospiza fortis
TTGACTGAAAAAGTGGGACTGCAAAATGCAAAAACACAAAGGACAGTTTAGAGTGTCCATAAAATATTCACACGTTGTATGTCTGTGACAAGTAAGGAGGGAAATATATACAGAATTAATTCAGAGTATTTCTAGCATTTCATGCTTTTTCAGTGTATGAAGAACACATTATTATACTAATTATGTAGAATGTCTTACAGTTATTAGACTCTTTAAGGAAAAAACTGTAACCAAGTAGATGGTGGAAGATCTTGACATTCAGTAATGTTAGGCTCTGTGGCAGAATTTGGGATGGGAAGGACAAAAGAGTCTTGGAGTCGGCAGATGAGGTTAAAAAGCTGTCAAAGCAATCAGACTTAGTGATTGTTGTGGACATACTAAGTAGTAAAATGCACAAGTATTTGCCAGGATTTTTTTTAAACTTCAGCATGAATTTTCTTATAAAAGCCACTCAAAAAGGAGTGATGTCTTCAAGTGGCACAGTTTTACAGGATGGCTGTTTTGGAGGGCAAGCACATTTGGAAATTTTGGTTGACAGATATACTGTAGACTCACTTGGATTTAAAACGGACAGTTGCTGATTCAGTAAGAGAACCATGTTTAGAAGGCATATATTGCACAGGAGATATAGATGAAAGTTGAGGTCAATAAAGCATGAACATGTGTAAAGGCAGTTTTGAATTTGGTTCTAGTAAATCTAAGATAGGATGTATGTGAGCTGGACATTAAAAAGTAGTGACAATAGCCTTAAAATGAACATTCAGACAAAACAAACCTGTCACAAGTTACTAACTGCAATTACAAATATCAGTGACTAAGTACATCAAAGCTCGGATCAAGATTTAGTTCTGTTAAGTTTCACAAGAGCAAAAAAAAGACGTAAATGCTGTAGATGTTACATCCTTTCATTGAGGTAGGCTTGAAGCTGACAAAGCATTAAGAGTGCACTTCAACATTTTGAGATTCAGAAAGCAATTTAGCGTGTTTTCTATGTTCTTAAGCACTCTGGTAAACTTGTCTTTTAGGATTTGGAGGTAGGTTTGCAATGCATATAGTGTTGAGTATATTATCTTTGGATAATATTTTTGAAAAGTCAGCAGTGTGTGTCAACAGTCTAAATGTAATCTAATTTAGAAAAAAAACC
>NW_005061592.1:0-1144 GCF_000277835.1 Geospiza fortis
CATTACAACATGAAACACTGAATGTAAGTTTAAACATTTCAGACTTTTATGAAAACTGCTCATGGTAGAGATGCTAGAAAAGAAAGGTACTTAGTATTAAAGTGTGTTTTTCTATGTAGCTCAACCTCAAACTGAATAAACATCAATGTGTGGCCCCAAAAGTATGTCTAAGAGAAAAGGAAGAAAATCAGTACCCCCTGCATACCCTTTTATCATCCACCAGAGCAGCCCCAGTATCTGTCCAGCATCCAGGGGAGCAAGAAGACAAACAACTAAAAGTTTTGTCCATTCTCCTTTCTTCCTTGACAAATCATTCTGGGGGATGACCTTGCAAACGAGGGGTCACTTCTGCTACCTGGGAATGCTCTGCCAGCTGCTGAGGTCAGTATCACACAGCCACAGGAGGACTACAGACCCAGGCCAGTGAGTTTCACCACAAAACTTGGTGGAATAGGATTACAGCCTCTTGGAATGCATTTGGTCCAAATTGAAATGATCTAAAATGTGTTTTCTGCAGATTCCCTGTGAAGGCTGTTATGCTGCACAAGGTGAAGACCTACTGGCTTCTGTAAGTATGATTTACACACAGAGACCTTTGGCAGGGCTGCGACTGAGGCTGTAATAGAAAACAAGGGAGTCTGTAATTCCTAGTGCACAAAGAAACATGGGCTGCAAAAAGCAGTTCCACTATTTTCTCCGAACAACAAAACCCTGAACTAAAAATGGTAGTTGGTGCTTTTAAGAAGTGCCAGTTCCCCATTCAGTTTGCCAATAAACAGAACTATTTAAAAACACTTTTCAGTTCACTAAGCAGCCTATCACACACAAGTAATGATATAATTACTCGTGCATATGCTGCTCACACACTTCCAGCCAGCAATTAGCCTAAACAAAAGTATTGTTTGAATAGGATCATGCCTGACTTATGCAGTACCAGTCTCTCTAAGAGTAGTTTTGCCTGAAATTGTAAGTGGTTTTCATTTTCTCTTAATCCTTGCCTCCTTTCCACTCCAAATCAGAAACACATTTCAGTTGATTATGGAGCTAACTTCCTTACCAAAAAAAACCGCAACGAAAAAACAGACCCTTAAAAATAGACACCAAAATTAAACCTGTGAACAAAAGAAATAAAGGTATATATATA
>NW_005061593.1:0-1144 GCF_000277835.1 Geospiza fortis
AAGTCTCCTTTAATTTCTGTAGAGAACAGAGACTATGGATTCTTTAAGTAAAATCTGGGGAGTACTCTAATATGATGTCTGTCTAGCTTGTTTTTTTTATATCCATCTTTCATTTTGTTCAAAACTTTAAAGTAACAAGTCTGCTGAAGATACAAGAAGCTCACAAAAATGCAGCAAAGACTGAGGAAAAAGCCCTTAAAAAAAAAAAATTCCCAGATTTTTATTGTGCTCAAATCCCAGCTCTGTGTGGAAATATTTGGGAGCATTTGGAGTGTGGTGCCAAGTCCAGGGCATTTTGTGCATTTCCAGAAGCTCAGATATTCCTGAGATGTCTCTCCTTTCTTGGTGCAGTAGAACTGGTGGGTTTGGGGTTTTCAGAGGAGAGAAAAAGGAGGGGATGGATGTTTAGATCCATTCACAGCTGCTCAGCACGTTTGGTAGGTGGCTGCAATGAAGATTTCTCCTCTCTGCTGTGTCTGTGCAAAGTCAGTTTTTTGCAGGATTTGCCATCTGAATGGAGTCAGTGACAGAATTTCACAAGCAGATATTTAACATCTCCTCTGGATGGATTTATTTTAAGTTTCTGACAAGGCTGCTGGAAAGTAGCTTAAGGGAGACAACTCCTGACTAAGTGGAAAATTGTTTCTGATTCCTTCCATCTTCCCTTGCACCTTGTCTTGTGTGCCAGGTTCAGAGTCTTGCTGCTGGTAATCACTTTTATCAGTTCTGCTGTTAAACAAAGCTCATTATTATTTCCCCGAGCTTCATTCACATCAGAAAGTCTTTCAATATTGCCCTGTAATTGTTCTGTGCCTTGTCACCCCATCAGAGGCTGAATTCTGTCACCTTGGCCCCACTTTGGTTCATAAATTAAACCAGTTTATGAAATGCACCTTTACCACTGTTTTTTTCTTGGTAAGTTTGACAGCCCTGCTTTCCAGGTTACAGAAATGATTGTTCAGTTGTATTTTTGTTTTGCTGCCTGTGTGTTTACTTACAGCCATGATTAGCATCACCCCGATGATTTGGTGAGGAAAAAGAGCCAAGTAGATAATATTTAACATTTTTCTCTCTGCAGCTTATCACCTGTATTTCTTAGAGAAGAAAAAGTTTGTCTGACAATGCAAAAGATTAAAAAAAAAAA
>NW_005061594.1:0-1144 GCF_000277835.1 Geospiza fortis
CTCAGGATATTCTATGATTCTGTGACTAGCATTTGGACAGGGCAGTAAGTACAAGTTGATTAACCTGATCAACTGTCATGCAATAGTGTACCTGAAACTGCCTCCTTCAGGAGCCAAAGCACATCTTAAAAGTGATTCCTCTGAGCAAAAGTAACTCAGAACTTATAAATTTTTTTTGGTGGGAACAGTGGTTTCACACCCTCAGCAGCTGAGAGATCCTTGTCACCAAGGTCTCTCACTTTCCTGGCAAGTGCTGCAAGTGTTAAGCTACTGCTGAAAAGTTCACCCTAACATATTCTGACTGAATCCAAGCCAATTTAAGCAATCATTTGAAAATAGCTTGGAAAGTGGTCTCAGATAACACAGATACTGGCATGTTTCTCAAATCCTGGTCAAAAGGAAAGTGGCCATGCAGTCTATGCAATGTTAAGCATAGTCGGTGCAAAACCTTAGGATTCTAAGGGGACTTTCTGTCTCACAGAAGTTGCAACAGTTTCCCTCAGATGCTAAAGTAGGTCTGGTAGAGCTTTCCTGAATTTCTGCTTTAAACATTGGTACTCAAACTCTGTTTAAGCACCTTTTGAAGTGCAGAAATGCTTTGTGATATAAGTGTCCAATCTGTTTTTTTCTGAAGCTGGTTCATGTCAACTTATGTTACATTTTGTGTACTAGCAGTGCCTCCTTCCCGTAACTTTGCTCTCTCGTTTCAGCAGACAATGGTAGGTTTCCTTCAACACAGAGAGTATTTTCATAGCTTCTTTCTGAATCTATTAATCAAAGGCATTTCATTAAGGACTCCTTCAAAGTACCAGGAGCTCCCCCAAGGTGTCAAGACAAGACACTGCTAGACCCCACAGTTCACAACACATCATCCTCTCCAATGGCATGATCAACACGTCCTCCAGGATGCTGGAATACCCTGGGTTAACACTGCCCTCCTGCCAGCCTTGCTGCCAACAACAGGAGACACCCATGTGTTACCATCCAACACAAAATCAGCAAAGAGCTGAAACTTGAAAATGTGAACTGATCATTTTATATGAGGAGGAGTCAATTAACAGTCACCATGAAACAGAGGAAGAGAAGCTGGGTGATTTCTAACAAATTATTCCAGCTACCCAATCTTTCAAGTACAGCAGATTTT
>NW_005061595.1:0-1143 GCF_000277835.1 Geospiza fortis
TATTTTCCTCTCTTTTGTCTATACTTAATTTCACCCTCACTCATCTCGCTTCTTTTTCTCTCTGCGTTCCCCTTTTCCTCGGTTTGTCTTTTTTGCTCTTAGTCTTTTCCTTCACTCTACTCCTAAGTTTTCACTTTAACTCTAATCCTATCCACTTTCTTTTCCCTCTAACCCCTGTCCTTCTTCAGTTTTCCCACCCTCCTTTTCTTTTCTCTGTCTTCTTTTCTCTCTCTTTTCTTCTGTCTCTCTGTCTTCTTTTCTCCGTCTTTCTGTCCTCTTTTCTGTCTCTGTCTTTTCTTGTCTGTCTCTCTCTGTCTTCTTTTCTCGCTGTCCTCTTTTCTGTTTCTCTGTCTTTTGTTCTCTATTGCTCTGTCTCTCTCTGTCTCTCTCTTATTTTCACTGTTTCTCCTTCTGTCCCTCTATTCTTCTCAACCCTTTCTTCTCTCTCTTTTTTTCTCTCTACTTCTCTCTCTTTTCTGTCTCTACTTCTCTCTCTTTTCTCTCTCTACTTCTCTCTCTTTTCTCTCTACTTCTCTCTCTTTTCTCTCTACTCTATTTCTCTCTCTACTTCCCTCTTTTCTCTCTACTCTCTTTTTTCTCTCTCTACTTCTCTTTTTCTCTCTCTAATTCTCTCTTTTTTCTCTCTACTTCTCTCTTTTCTGTCTCTACTTCTCTCTTTTCTGTCTCTACTCTCTTTTCTCTACTTCTCTCTTTCTGTCTCTACTTCTCTCTTTTCTGTCTCTACTTCTCTCTCTTTTCTCTCTCTACTTCTCTCTTTTTTCTTTCTACTTCTCTCTTTTCTCTACTTCACTCTTTTCTGTCTCTACTTGTCTCTCTTTTCTCTCTCTACTTCTCTCTGTTTTCTCTTTCTACTTCTCTTTTCTCTCTCTACTTCTCTTTTTTCTCTCTACTTCTCTTTTTTCTCTCTACTTCTCTCTTTTCTCTCTACTTCTCTCTCGTTTCTCTCTCGTTTCTCTCTCTCTTTTCTCTCTACTCTATTTTCTCTCTCTACTTCTCTCTTTTCTCTCTACTCTCTTTTCTCTCTCTACTTCTCTCTCTTTTCTCTCTCTACTTCTCTCTTTTTTCTCTCTACTTCTCTCTTTTCTCTACTTCTACCTTTTCTGTCTCTACTTGTCTCTCTTT
>NW_005061596.1:0-1143 GCF_000277835.1 Geospiza fortis
GTGAAGAAATTCTTCCTGATGTCCAGCACAATTGCTCTCAAAAGAAGTACAATGGAACATAAAATAGAGTTAGAGTTGTTAAGAGTTGTTCAGTACTTCCTAGTCCACTGAATTGTAACTTTCATTGGTAAGATGTAGATGAACAACAACTTTTATCTTTCTGCCCTGGCTGCTTAGCAAGGTTTCTTAACTGCTCATTGTAAAGTTTCCATTGCTGATGCTGTCTTCTGCAGCAACACAGAAATTTCATAATTCTGAAGTACTTATCTAGTACTTTGTAGACCCTCATGCTCTGTGTTTTGTGGGTGTAAATCTGACTAATCACAGGTCTCTTCCCACAGAAGGGCATCTGGGACACAGCCAGACATCCAGAAATACAGGGGAGATCCCAAGTCTTGTCTGTGTTTCAACACCATGGAAGTTGTAGCTGTTCCCTGTTCCCTTCTGTCAGGTGGGAGTGCTGTGCCTCTGCCCTTACACTGCTTTTGGTCTGTTGAACTCCCTCTAAATGTGCTTCTTCATAGTTCCCACCAACAAAATACCACAAGCTTTGATTTACTTTATGTCTTACAAGTGCCAGCTCATGTCTTTGGCTTTGCTCTGGTTCTAACTTGTCACCAGCATCCTGATCTGAATTCCACTCCAGTCTTGGGTTTTTTTTTGACCTCACTGGATGGTGGGCTTCAAGGACAGGAGAAAATACTCTTGTTAGCTGGATCACCTTTCCCAACTGGTACAAGAGATAAGTTTGCAGCTACAGCCTACAATGCCTTTCCCACATCTCTCTGACACAGAAGAGGACATCAGCAAGTCTTTTTTCTACATGTTCAAGGCTCATTGCTTTAAGAAAAGCTCTGAAGCACTTAATCCAAAACTTGTGATATAAGCAGATATGATTGGATTCTACATGCTTGCTGCAGAGGTCATTATTTCTGAGGTTAATTAGGCTCTTTCATGTTAAAGGTAGCAGACATATGCAATATTTATTGATGACATCTCCAGCAGTACATAGAGGGTGATCCTCTTCACCAGCACATCAGAACCTCTTTTCCCCTTCCTCTTTCAGTTTTTCCCCATATGTGGTAAATCCCAATGAATTTTACAGTGTTTGGGTTGCTTGTCCACACACACACACACACACAC
>NW_005061597.1:0-1143 GCF_000277835.1 Geospiza fortis
GTTTGTTTGTTTGGTTTGGGTTTTTTGTGTTTCTAGTGAAACCATATGAATGAATGAATCTTGAAGGATTAAAGGAAGCTGAAGCTGGCTTTGATGAGACTGATAGGAAAGCTATTGATATGTACAGGTGTAGTGAGAGATAGATATCCATCCAGATTAGCAGTGCACATGTCACTATTGTACATGCTCCTAAAAAAACCTCAGAATCTTTTGAATAGTAATGTCTGCTGACTCACACAACTGCCTTTTCCCACTTTCTATTCTTTTGACATCAGATAGAACCCACATTACTGTCCTACTTCTTCCTGACTCCCAGTGGCACAGAGAAACAGTCTACACCATATCTTGCTTTGATGTTCTGTTATTTACTCTGAAAGCTGGATATTTAAAAGACGCTGCAGAACAGGCCACAGTGGAAACCACTGTTACACATCCTCACTTGAGCTGAAGATGCATTGGGCCGCCGTGTGTTTGGAGGTGTGCTATGTTTGAAGTGTTACAGTCTCAACATCTGTCCCAGTCACACGAGTAGGGCTCATTCTCTTTCTGCCTGACTAAAGGGTACCCCTCACTCTGCCACACCAAAGGCGACTCTGCACACTAAAGACACTTTCTGCTAGTCTTCAGGACTTTGTGCAATGGTGATAAATGTTCAAATAAAGAAGTTCTGAATCCCATTTTCTCTCTCCTGCTTTGGATAGTGTTTTCTGTGCATTTCAAGCCAGAAAGAATGGACAATTGGTTGTGGGTATCCTTTTTCTCTCGTGTGCACCAGAAAAATAGGAAAAACAATATCTTGTGGCTCCAGTTTCGTGATAGATAATGTTTTGCTTATGGGGTATGTGCCACCTATATGAGGATGGCATGCCATTAAAGAAGAGAACTGTATTTTAGTGCTGGAATCACACTGTTCAGAATTTTTAATTGATTGAGTAATTAATTTGACTATTATGAGCAGAATACATTTCTTCTTCTAGCATAGCACTCATTTCAGCTACAATATGGTTTCTAAATATATTACTGTAATAAAAATGCAATTTATTATGAATTACTATAGTAATTACTATAGTTTCACTACATCATTCATTAAAATTTTTGTGCTGTAGTGGTGGTAGCTGCAGAACCACAGCATCACAGAATGGG
>NW_005061598.1:0-1143 GCF_000277835.1 Geospiza fortis
AGAAAAATAAGACTATGCAGTTTAAGACAGTGAAGAAGCAAGCTTTTGATACAGAAATTTGAATAGTTCTACGACTGTAATTTTGCTTTCATTTTAGTATCCTGAGATGGGATTGAAGCAGACATCCCATCTCCAGCATCCCATAACTGCTACAAAAATGAAGGCAGAAGGCTATTTTCAGTAGGTAATTTCTGTGCTGCTTATGGGTAATAGCAGAGGGAAAAGAAGAGATTAAGTTATCCATCAGCCTTGGAAGGATTCTCCATGCTCATGAGACAGTAACAAAGAAGCCTTTGAGATGTTAAATCAAATACAGACATTGCCAAAGAGGAAGAAAGCCAAGTATTGGTCAAATACACACAGGTAGACAAAGGAAGAAAATATGCTGGAGAACTCTGAAATGCGTAAAAAAACTTGGATTTGCTGTTGAGGAAATACAGACTAAGAAGGTATTAAAGAAGGGATGCAGGGCAAAAAAAATGCAGAGGAAAAGGAAAACTTGGCAACGTGAGTCTTGACTGAAGGAAAAGAACAGGCAGTAGAAGCAAGTGTGGAAAAAGAGAGCTGACAACAGTGTGTAAAATAAGTAGAGAGGTAAAAAAGGACAAAGAGGAATACACAAAACATTGTTTTCTCTCAAATCCTGTCTTTCAGTTTTCTGATTCACCTCTTCTGATATTTATTCTTCACTCTCATCTTCCACACCCTCCACTTTTCTACATAATTTAGCAAGAGTGTCTCAGCATTCTGCCCTTCTTCTGCCCCCCATGCCCCCAGTGTTTGCTGCACAAACACCACCCAGGCTTTAGCTATGATGCCATTCTTCTCCATACTCCAGATCTACCCCTCTTCTTAAACTAGAAGACTGATCTGCATCTGTGACCTCTCCTCTTACCTGCACAATTAGGAGAGAGACCTTAAACCCTCACCTCCCCCAACATCTCCCCTTCTCTCTCCCATAAAACAATCTACAATCTTCCCAGCATTGTTTCTCCATCCTCTTCTTGGGGCTCAGGCTGCTCTTCAGACATCCAACCTCTCTCTAGTACCTCACATCCAGAGCACACCAAACACTCACAGAACTTTTCTACAAAATATGTATCTAATTAAGCAAACTTTCATACTAGTCTCTTAAAAAAAAAA
>NW_005061599.1:0-1143 GCF_000277835.1 Geospiza fortis
AGAAGGAAAATGCTTAGATATAAACATTGATGTGAAGCTCTTCAGTGGCACTATATAAATGAAAAAATTGCTTTGCAATAAGGAGGCAATGCTATAGTCCTGCTGGAGATACTCTTGCCATGTCTGTACATATTGTACCCTTCTAAGTACACTGACCAAGATCTGAGCCTCCATCTCATCTGGGAGAGCTCAGCAAGGTATGTGGTTGCTTTTGATGGTGAATTTGGTTTCCTGTACCTTCTGTCCATGCTAGTGAGCAGACAAGAAGTCACTCAGTGCAGTGTTGTGGGCTGTGTGCTCCTAATGGGGTGGCTGAGCTGGAAGCTCTAGGGGCAAAAATGCCCCAAAAGCTTTGGGCTGCTTGTTGTCAGGGGTGACCTTGCTTGTTGCATTTGTTCGCAAGTTTTCATGTGTCTGGCTGAATTAGAAGAAACAAAATTGTGGAGATCTGGTGGGAGAAAGGGGAAGGATTCTCTTTGCAACTCTGAACTCTAATTATTTGCATCTACGCTACTGTGAACTTCCAGATGGCATGATGCTCTGTTATTTTCCAGTGCAGTGCACCCTTTGGGGAATTTTCCTGAGGAACAATGAAACATATTTAAATTTGCATTCTATCCTAGTACCCTGCAAATGCCTTGTAAGCAAGACTCCCTTGTCTGGCAAAAAGCGTCTGTAAATTAAGAGCAACTTAGGTTAGGAGTCCAGTCCACCTGCCAAATTAACTTAGTTTCATTCAGCAGCCCCAACAGATTTTACTTAGCAGGCAGTCTGTTCCACATTTGGGTGATCTGCTGACATCATGTGCTTTCTTCCTCTAAATCATCCTGGATGAAAACTGGGGTTTTATGTGTTGAACACATATGTATTTTCTCTCTCTAACCTGCTAATGCAAGATGGATCTTGCTTATTTTAGGTAAAGCAGCTCTTATTACATGTACAGGTAAGTGCTTACTGTAAATACTTTCTTTGAAGAGTCTAAGACATAGAACACACACCAGCATTCATATTTACAAATTTTCAGGCCCTTTGCAAAATGTTATGTTATGGAACAAGTATCTGGATATTTCGAATATTTGCATCTGTGGTTTCTTAGTTTAAAGTTCCATTCCCTCACCTTTCTTCTTGCTTTATTTTTTTTTT
>NW_005061600.1:0-1143 GCF_000277835.1 Geospiza fortis
TATGGGAACTGGGGAACTGGTTCTGGAACAGGCTGGGCATCACTCAGAGGTTTGTGGGCAACTGTACTGGGCATCACTTGGTGTTGTTTGGGTTTATCTCTCTCCTTTTTACTACAATTTAATCAGGAGTAGCAGCACACTTCGCCTTGTTTCAATTATTAAAGTGTTTATCTGTCTTCATCTTGACCCGTGAACTTTTCCATTTCCCTTTCTCCCCTAGTTCTGCTGAGGCAGAGCACTGAGGGAGTGGCTCAAGGCCAACCCACCACTGCTTCCTTCTGAAAAGCTTCAGAACAACTTGCTGATGTGGAAAACTCAAGGTAATCATGGCATTGTCCAGTTGGAATGAAGGTTCTGATGTACTTTGATTAAAGCCCACGTGAGGGAACAGCTTGTGTGAGGCAGAGCAGATATTTCCTTAATGTAACAAGCCAAGGCAGGATGAGATCCAGTTAATTTTACTTTAACTGTAATGACTCATTCCAATTGAAGTTATGGCCCTGGAGGTCAGTGGAAAAATAACTGCCCTGTGCTGATTTTGAGCCAAAACACAGTAACTCAGGGACTGAAGGCAGGATGGGACCTGTGGCAGAAAACTGGAGCCAGCAGAAATTCCACTCAGGCTTCAGGTGCTAAAATTTCACACACAGACTATAGAACATTTTCATTATTTCATTTTATAATCCTTCTTACAACCTGTCCTGGCTCCTACCACCAAACACGCTCAGGATGTTACCAAGTGATGCATTTTGACCTGGATTCTGCTGGAAGTCACATGGATTAAAGTAGTTTTCCCTTCTGGTGTGAAAATTCCATGAGGCTGAATGAGATCACAGCCTGTAATGACAGTGCTCACTGTCTCCTAGCACCAGCAGTGATTAGAAGCAGAATTATAGCGTGGTGATTTCATGTCAGAGGATAATGCTTTATTAGAGTTTGATTTACTTAGTAATTTAACTACACTGAATCAGAGCAGGGGAAAGTGCTTCAGAAGTAATTTTTTCGTTAGCTGGGTTATTTTTGTTTTGTTCTGCCTTCATTGTGACCTTCATCAGACTGTAAGGGCTCCTGGAACACAGGAACAGTGGTTTTTGAAGTTATGATTCACCCAAATGTAACACGGGTAGAACAGCAATGTGCCAA
>NW_005061601.1:0-1143 GCF_000277835.1 Geospiza fortis
AAAAATTCAGTATTTCATTGTCTATTTGACTCTGATGCCTACCTAAAAAAATTTATGGACTCTGTTAAGGTACATTTTGTCTTCACTTAAAATTTGTTTCAGAGGTGCATTTAAGAGACAATTACCTCTTCTACTTTACTGGAAGCTGTAAAGGCTTATAATACTGCTCTCCATCAGGAACATTTTCTTCAAGACAAACACTTGCTGTTTACAGAAAGTCCATGAACACTGGTTAAGAAAGGATTGTACACCCAGGCAATGTACAGATATATACTTTCCTCACATAAGGACTTTCTTTGCCTACTGTACACAAGCAAATATGTTGCCTTTAGGAAAAAAAATAGAGAGATTTCCTATTCTTTTTGAGTCTTCTCCTGATATCTGGGCCCTGAAACAGGTTATAATGGCATTATTTGTTGATTCTTGAATGTATGAGAAACCCTAACACCATTACATTAATTGCCAGAATTACAGAACAACAAATTATGTCAAATAGCATCTTATTTTGACAGGAATTATTATAGTATAAAGTTTTGGCAGGAAAACTTACTATCAAAGTACTATAGCTACTTAAAGATCTACTAAAGATCTTAGCTGTAATCTCCTCAAAGGATTATTTCATTGCTGATGCAAAACACACTCCACAGACATTTACCTTACAACTGCATGATGAATCAAGCTAACAGCCTCTTAGAACTAGGCCCAAGTAAGAAGATAAATATTATTTTATCCATAAAATTTCTGTTGCACTCTGAAATTATCTGGAATGTGAGGCAAACACACAACAATGAACCAGAGAAGGAAAAAAATAATGTAATTTGTTGCAGCTTGTTCATTTGTGAACAGCAATAAGAGTTGCATATCCGAAGATAATACTCATGTATTTATCCAGCTCATACTTATGAAGCACTTCAGAGATGAAAAATCCTCAAAGTGCTCAGCATTTGCTAAAATAGAGACATAGATATAAAATAAAACATTGCTGACTTCTTCTGTCATGACAAAATAGAAATAATTACTGATTTATCATCAATACATCTCTATTTTTCTACTCAGACAGTAACTAGGATCAGTCTATCAAAATAGAGATAATTACTGAAGAATGAAATACTGATGATGCCAGACATGCAATTTACAGAGTAC
>NW_005061602.1:0-1143 GCF_000277835.1 Geospiza fortis
AAAAAAGGAAAGTTGGACCAAAAAAATGCGCTGAACTTGTTTCTGAAGGAGGAGTTTGAGGGAACAGTTAAAACCTTTCTTTTTCTTCTTGTTGACACACTGGTAACACTGGTGACATGGTTGATATAACTAAACACCTGGTAAATTCTGCATTGAGTAACTCTCTGATGTGAGCTTCACTGGCATGAGGAAACAAAGTCACACCAAATCAAAGCAAAGCTCTGCCACCTCCTGACCTCGCATCTCATGCTGGTGCTTCTCTTGTGTACTAACCAGGGGCTGAAATTAATGAACTTTATGAGTGTTCAATGAATTTGGGATTAAGATTTTAATCTGCTATGCTGTGGGCAAGGGTTTGATTGCCAGCTCTGGCTGCCCAGGTGTGATGTGCTGCAGCAGGAGGCAGGTGATGGTCCATGTTAGCCATTTATACCAAAACTGCTGATTATGGCCCCAAAGCCATGTTCTTTACAAAGCCAACCCACAAGGTGTACTCTGTTCTAGGAAGGTTATTTTAAACACAGAAACAGATAGTTCTCAAGCATATCAACCAGTCCCAACTAAGGAAATTAGAGGAGTTGGAGTCAGACCTCATTCTTTAAAAAAAGTTCAATGGTACCACTGCAAATGGCTTATGAAATCTGCAGCAGTCTAAGAATTACACAGAATGAAAGGACTTTGTAAACAAAACCTTACTGGCACTATACTTTCTGCAGACCAGGACTGACTCAGTGATGAAGCTTGTAAGTTTTTTACTGAATGTATCCCAGTGAACAGAGTGCCTGCAGAGCAGTAACTTGTCTTTCTGGCAATTGGATATAACCTAGAACTAACTAGATAACTAACTGGTACCTAGAAATGGGACATTTGTGCTACGGAACACTTCTTATAGCTGAGGTACAAGGACTTTTCTTGGACATATTTTTCCAAAATAACATCTTGTTAATGAATAAAGTCATTCAGGTGAATGCAGGTACCTAGTCTGCCGACTGGAGTGTTTTCATGCTAATTAATACCACTACCTATATTGCCAGTCTTACTTGTGCATTCCTAGGTGGAATCACCACATTTCACAGTGTATAATTTTAACATTAAATAGTATGCTGAAAATTAGTAGGAAGAAGGTCAGGAAATGCAAAATCC
>NW_005061603.1:0-1142 GCF_000277835.1 Geospiza fortis
GCCTTTTGTTTTATTTTCTCTCCCCTGACCAGGTATAGAGGGAATGATGGAGTTGGCTTACTGGGTACATGACATCCAGCCAGGGCCAACCCAACACACACCACCTGCTCTCTTCCTGGATATTAGTTTATTGCTAGTATTGATGATCAAGCACCAGTATTGTCTACAATGTCTATCTTCGCATTTAGAATGAGAACTTTGCAACTCCCCAGTAAGATAGCAGAAACAGAAACTGAGAAGTTGGTGCTTTAGCCAGATAATATTCAGCCTTTTCATCAGTTACTCTAGCAAGTATTTCCTTTGCCAGGCTGTGCTTTGCAGCTTTCCTTTGGATTTCTGCATTTATCCTGAGCTGTCGTAAAAGTATGGGAACACAGTCCATGGACATTTATGTAGTTAACTGACTAAAGAAAAGAGCCAAGCCATAGCTGCTTTTCACAGTGCTCTGTCCAAATTTCCAAGCTAGCTGCAGTATCAAGAACCAAGGCTTTCACATTTAACTCTACTTTTCATAGACTTTGAATATCATCCATCCTGTCAAAGACAGCAACTTGTATTTTTTTCACTGAATTTCATTATTCTGAATACATAACTTGATAAAATGCCAATATTCTGCTCAAGTTTGGCTGCAGTACAGTGCAATTACTTTTGTAAAGGAATTGCACAGTGAACTCTCTTCAATTTAGTATAAAGATGTGCACATGCTGCACTGTGCACATGAGGTGACAGTCTAACATGTTGGAGCAAACCTGAAAGGACTTATTCAATCTGAAGATGAGTAATAACTTTCCTATCCCAGACCCTTTAAGATTTTTCCATGAAGCAGAACAACAGTTCTCAAAGACAGAAACTTATAAGAACCAAGTTCTCTCATGCTGTTCATGAACATATATTTTTCTATCAACAGATACAACAGAGTTCTATTTTTACTTGGTAGAAGGATAAAAAAGATACTTTCTTGCCTTCTTTTAGCTTTAAAACTCACACACACAATTCAGCCGTAATGGTTGTTGACAGTGGTCATTTTAGAATATTCTTCCCCCAAGGATGGTAAAAAAATGCCATTTTTCGAAACCTTTTGCCTGTGACATTCTCCAATATTGATACTTCCTTTGCTTCTTTTTTTTTTCTTTTTTTCTTTT
>NW_005061604.1:0-1141 GCF_000277835.1 Geospiza fortis
AATCTTTGGATCCCAGACCTCACTGTGTTAAATCAAGACAGCATGAAAAAGATGTGCGTGAAAGATTCTAAGAAAACTGTTGCAAGAAAGTAGAGTTCTGCTTAAGTGATTTGACATAATTAAATCAACTCACCCAGTGTAAGAAGGAGGCTTTTGTGTTCAGGCAATAGGTGTTGGGTTTTTTGGCAGTGTTTTTTCTGATAGTTGACTTTTACCAACTGGTTAAATGCAAAGACAAAAGTAGTTGTGGTTTATGGCATGTTCTGTAGCTTATTTTGTTTGAGAGTCTCTGTTTTGCTTTCCTCTGGAAGGAGTGGTTTCCAGAATACGAAACAAATGGTTATCCTTAATTTCTTCAATAATTTTGTAGTCTAAGTGTATTAGCTTTGAACATGGTGACTTACAGACTATATGAACTACCAGGCCAGCTTTTCATAAACAGCTGAAATTTTGGCCAGATCTTGGGGCTTGAGAGTAAGTCTTCAGAATCTGGGTATAATCTTTGAAGAATGGCAGGGAGATTTTAGTAGTCATGGTGTGTTCTGAGTCATAGAATGAGAGAATTTTTAACTTCCAACCTTTTGTGTCCCACAAGCCATGTAACTGAACCCATCCCCACAGGGTTTGGACAGCAGGGTCAGGAATGTCCTGAGCAGCTGCTCAGTGACACTCTGGGAGTGTCAGCCTGTGCTGACATCAAATGGTGCTGGTTTGTACCTCAGAGATCACACAGCTAAGGCAGGGCCAGCTAAGAGACAAAGAGCTGTAAGGGGAAAAAAAAATTAGGATGCAGTGCTGTGGGAAGCATTAACAGATTGATCAGTCTGGGGCTGTTCCTGAAATCAGTGAGAATGTACCAGGAAGGTATTTAGGTCTCAAGCAGTGCTGTATCCCAGATGTGAAACATTAACAGCAGTGCCCATGCTAAAGGAATTGTATCCTGGCCAAATCTGAAACTGGATTCATTTTGTATCCACACCAGAGTAACTCAGCCTAATAAAAACCATTTGTTTTCTGGCCTAAATGGTGGAGTAGGACTTTGTATGAATTGTCTAATGCTTGTTATCCCATTGTAGCTTGTGAGTTACTCTTGGAAGAAATTGGATGAATCATGCTTTGTGTGCCTGTAGTATATCTCATA
>NW_005061605.1:0-1141 GCF_000277835.1 Geospiza fortis
TTTTTTTTTAAAGCAGGGGAACAAATGCTGCTTATTTTGTCTCTGGATAAGAAAGTAATTAAAGAGAACCAGGGGAAACAATAATTTTATTTATAAGCTATTCCAGAGTTTTCCATTCAAGGTGGTTCACATCTTTGTGTGGAACACCCAGTTTAACTGCTTGTAAGGAGAAGCAGCTGCTGACCTGATCTGGTGTGAGACCTGATGATGATGCTTTTTTTCCCAAAAACCTGAGTGCAGTGGTGCAAGTTCAGGGTGCTTTTTTTCAGGCAGTGCTGGGGAAGAAAGATGCAATCCAGCTGACCTGGAGAGCATCAAAAGTATTACATTTTCTCATAAGTATATTTTTGGTTTTGCCCCTCTTGCATCTGCTATTTGTGCATCCTCTTTACTCCTTCCAGACTGAAAATATCTGTGAGGACAGACGGTCACTAATACTTGGGATAAAATTATCATTCTTTTCAAGTGTCTGTCTAAAGAGGAAAAGAAAGGAGAGAATCGTTTGAAGAAACATTGACAGCAGTAGGCAGCTATGCAAATTTTCCCTGGTCTATTTAAACATACACATTGGTTTTAAATATAATTCTGAACTTGTCTAGTCTACAACAAGGTCAAGAAAGAGAGAAATGTACCCTGTGCAGATTATTTCAGACACAAGGCAGCCTGTGTGCATTTTCACCTTCCCACTCATAACCCAGCATCTTGCTGTTGCTGTGTTTTTAATTCTCTTGGGTTGTAAATAGGAAACAAAAGAACTTGGTACTTTTTTTCACACTATTGCAGATGGGTAGATTGGAGCAGGTAAAATAGTGCTGGACTTGGTGCTGAATTGGAGAAAAAAGTCATGTTAGTGTATTCTGGGCTTCCAGTGTCCAGAATCATGGGCTTCACAGGGCTGAAAGAAATGTGAAAATGTGAAGTCTCTAAATGAGGCTGGGAGGGTTTTGCAGAAGGTCTGCTGTGGCACAAAGCAAAGCTTTGGTCTTGGTGGAGAAAGGACACGATGAAATGGTTTGTCCTGTGAAAAGAAGAGGTCACACAGATGAGCAGAGTGGTAACTTTGAATGCTAAAATGTGTGGCTTCTTTCTTTCACATGACATTGATGATCTCACTGGTGGTAAAGAAGGATTTGAAAAAAAA
>NW_005061606.1:0-1141 GCF_000277835.1 Geospiza fortis
AAAAAAAAAGAAAATAAAAGATTAATGGGAATTTTGACTTTGCTGGCAAAGCAAATCCACATGGGAAAAATTCTCACTAAGATTTTAAAGCCCAGCTCTCCAAAGCTTTTCTGGGTGGTATAAAAGTATCTAGGTACTGTGCTCTGCTAACCTGTAAAACACAGCCTCACCTCTGTGGGAGCTCTACATGAGTTCCTGTTGGCGGTACAGGGGATCTTTTTGTGGTAAATGAACAACAGGTACGGTACTTGGGAATGTTTTATTGGGAGCATGGAGAAGTAAACTCAGCAAGCTGTGTATGTTACATACACTGAAGCATTACCAACCCATCCCCTTGGTGGGAATGGTTTGGGGGTTTTGGTATAAACAACTATTGCAGAATTTCTTGAATGAAACAGTCATTTTTATGAAGTGCTGAACATCCATTATTGAAAAATCAGATCTTTCATGAGACATGCTTTTTATCACAGACAAACTCACTGTTTTTAAAATCTAGATGATGAGCCTGAACTAAAATGAAAATTAACTTTTATTGTGTGCTTTTCACACTGTATTTTACAGTGGTATTTTTTCAGTTAGACAATGGTAAATGAATGAGGGTTCATTAAGGTTTTACTTGTTGGATTTCAGTAACTCTTTGTGGTCTTCATGAAATAAAATGTTTGAATTATTACATTTTAGGAGAACAAGTTCATTTTGGAGGCAACTTCATTGACTTCAGTAGCACTGTTCTCAATAGAGTTCAGTTTGATTTACCAAATGTGTTATTATTTTATGAGCAAGTTAATAAAAAATGCATGTTACAGATGCTTCTTTTATAGTTAGAGAGGGAAGAAGAACTCCAAGTATGAATTTTAACTTCTCTGATAATTGGAAGGACTTGTCCTGGATTTGGTAGTTAATTAGACATTAACTGGAAATGCTGCTTATTTGGATTGGTTAGTTACAGTTGTGAGCTGGAAGGAAAATGTCTCTCTGTTGGCTGTTTTTAGTATTCTGGAATATTTAACAATATCAGATAGGGAAAAATATGGATATGTCATGCCCGGTTCTTACCTATTGCACTGAACTTTTGAGGACTATTTAAGAGTATGTTCATCAAAATTGTTGGATGTATGCTTAAGATCCTAGAAGAAAAAGG
>NW_005061607.1:0-1141 GCF_000277835.1 Geospiza fortis
CCCACCTCACTACCACCTCCTTTCAGGAGCTGTAGGCAGCAAACACCGTCATGCTTTCACATCTTACCAGTGACAGTACAGTGTTTACAGAGAGTGATGAGGTCCTCCCTTGAGCCTCCTTTCCTTGAGGATAACCAGATCCAGTTCACTCACACACTGCCCATGAGACTTGCAAATATACAGATATACAGCAAATCATTGTTTTTCGTTGACCTAAATAATAAAAACGTCAATATGGACACCTTAAATATTTAAATTGTAAATAAAAGTAGAAGTGTTATCAATTTATGTGAATATAAACGTCTATGCAGTTTTAAAATATTTTTAAGTTTTTACAAATAAAAAAATTTTCCATGTTTTCATATGAAGAATTACAATACACCTCTGTGAAATTACTGTAAGTAAAGATTGGATCACGTCCCTTCATTAATGAAACACAGCTAAAAGTGACATGGTAGAAGTTCAGGTAACTGATTCTTTTTTAAATTGTGACTAAATATTTAAGTTTAGGTGTCAGAAAAAGAGATGTTTTTCCAAAACACAGATTGTACTTGCTCTAAAAACAGATTCAATAACATGTTTAATGTTAGCCAAACAGAATAGAGATACCCAAATTCATTAGTCATATTTGCAATCCGTGGCTGTTATTCATAGGTTTGTTAAGCCACAAACAACAATTTCACTTTAATTATTCCTTTTATCTAATCCATTACATTCTCAAGTTCTCAATCTCTTCTTATTTGCAGTGTTTATGAAGTGCTTTGAAGTAATTTAAAGTTATTCCTTTGGATGAAAGGGACTGCATTATTAAAATCTCTCTAAAGTTACTGAGACATCAAACATCCCATTTCAGTTATCCTCATCCCCTTGTCTGCTGTGCATACAGAGAAGAAACAATTTGCTACATGTAGTTATCTCAGCCTTTTCCAAATCACTGCCAAATCTGAGATTTCACACCACTATTTAGAACTGTGGACTCTATGAACTGTTCTGATTTGAAATCAACCCTGCATCCTCCTATAGTAGATACAGTTATGGTAATTTTAGGAAAACTGGTTAAAGGTGTCTCACCAAACCCTCTGTATTTCTATAATCCATACTGAAATTCAATGAACTTCATCGTAGCACTGTGGAAGGAAAG
>NW_005061608.1:0-1140 GCF_000277835.1 Geospiza fortis
CAAAAAAACGAACAAAAGCCTCATAGTGGCAGGATTATAATGGCAGAAAGGCAGAGTCAGTTCTGCTATAGCTTTGTCTCTCAGGATTCAGAAGGAGTCCTTGGTAGGAATAGGGAGTCAGCAGAGGGTATGTTTCTTTGACTGCTGAGGTCAAGAGACAGAAGGAATTGAGTTGATTTGTGTAAATACACTGAGTCAGAGCAGGAAGAGAAGGGGGCTATTGAACCTGAAGAACAGTCATGGCACAAGAAGAGCAGGGGATGAAGTAGCTTACAGCTAGTTGGAGTAGTGGACTCTTGAGGAAGCATGTCTGCTAAAATTGCTTGGGGTAAATGCTTTGAGTAGTTCTTAAAATGAATATTAAATTGTAAGATAAAGGACTTGGGTCACTGACGGTGACAGCCTATCCTTGTCTGACTTCAGACCCATTTAACACAAAACTAGACCTACAAGAGACTGGTGTTAGTGTTTCTCACCTCCGGAAATAACTAGAGTCTAATAAGAATATAGGTGAAATATTCTTGCAGCTATTTTGGGCTTTTTGAGTCTCTGACAATCAGCACTGTTGCACTTTAGAGCCTGCCTGAATGTACTCCTTCATTTGAATTCCTCTACTTAAGTATCAGCATTTCCATTTCACAGATAAAGAAATTGAGACAGAAAGGTAAAATGACTTGCTAAATGTGCTCACAGAAGAATTGGGAGTAGCACCCTGTGAATGCTTCGTGCTGGCTGCATCTGCTGGGTTATACTCCCACCCCTGTGCAGAAGGTCTGGCTAGCCAACCCCTCTGCTGAAACCTGCTGGGTTGAATGCTTTCTGACAATTCTCTGAGACATAAGCGTGTTGCTTTATGGAAGTTTTTAAGGCTATGGAATCTGTTATTTTTGCTTTTTATGTCTTACAAAGCAGACAATAAAGGAAACGTAGCAACTATTCTTTGTGACTTTAATCCCAGTATGTGTACGTTGCACTTAGCACAATAACATCTGGAAGCAGGTTTTTCTGTTCCTTCTGATGTTGAAAGACCTGATGATTGCTGGACTAAAGGTTAATCACACAGTTGTGCAATCTGGCAGATTGGGGAATAGGAGAAAGCAAACCCAGCCTGCTCTTCTCTGCCTAGCTAATAGTCACAGG
>NW_005061609.1:0-1140 GCF_000277835.1 Geospiza fortis
CAAACTAAAAAGCCCCCAAGAATGCTGAGTGTCATATATTGTGTTTCAGTCACTGTAGGGACCAACATAAGGATGCCTGTGGCTTGTGTCTCTTCTCAGCTGACAGATATAGGCTGATGGATATTTGCTTTCAATCATAAGACAGTACCTGGAGAAGCCAGTTGAAACATGAGTGACTTTGGCTGCACACTTACACACATGGGACATAGCAGCACATATTGGGATATGGAGAGGGTCTGCTTGGCCTGGCTGACTGGCCTTTGGCTCTGAGCATCGGACGTAAGCAAATAGTCCTAGGCTTGCTGAGCACAGGATCTGAGACCACTTTGTCTCAGAGTGACTTTCCTTGGTTCAAGTTAAACTGTTCCTGTTGTACAAAGGTGATAGATGGCAGAAGCACCAGCATTTTACCAGAGTCAAATCCATGTATACATGCACAGAAGCTTGGAGTAAGCTTCTTTACTCTGAAGTTCATAGCACCTCAATTATTCCCAGTATGGATTTTTTCCTATAGTGAGTACATAAAGAACACCAGCCGAGGCTAATGAGCATTTGAAACAAGTGAGTAGCTTTGGGCAAACACCGTAGAATTAAGAATTTGTTTGACAAATTTAGTCTCCTTCTGTATTTGCAGATTATTCATGAACAGACTTGGATTTGTTCGAATCTGCAGAGATGGTCAAACAGAATTTGCCAAAACCTAGGCTCTCTCAGCAGTGTCCTTGACCTGGTTTGGGGAATATATTTGTGCCTAAAAATATCCAGTTAATATCACAAGGGAATATAAAGGAGAATAATGAAAAAGATGGCTTTCCAATGAATTTTCAGTTTTGAACCAAACTTGTCATCAAATACTTTAGCTGCTGTTCACCTGACTAGATGAGCAAGCTCCCTGCCTCACAGGAGGCTGAAATAAGTGTTTTGACTTTGCTACTTAGATTACCTCCAAAGCTTTATGAATAGGAAAAATGTGAACACAGGTGAATTCAACCAGAATTTTAGTTGTTTTCAATATAATTTCATCTCTGAACTGACCTCCTTCTTACCTATGTATTGAAAAAAATTCAGTGGTTTTTCAACACAATTTAGTTTCTTGGCTACTAAAGAGTGTCAGTCACAGATGTTGACTTTTTTTTTTCC
>NW_005061610.1:0-1140 GCF_000277835.1 Geospiza fortis
ACAATAGTTTGTCTGTCATATAATTCTAATTTTTTTTGGAAAGTAATAACAGGTATCTATGAGGATTGAGGGAGAGGCAAAAGATAAAACTGATGGACATGGGTATCAACTATAAGTTTGGTTACTGGTATATGAAACTTATTATTTCTTCAACTGGTAGTCCACATACTCACTGTAAATGACTTCCAGCAGTATCCTGTTTCTCATACTTTTGAGTTAAAGGGAGATTAAGAGAAACTATGAATGCATCAGCATGTAAGGCTGTTGTAAATTCAGTATCACTCCCAAAGACCTTTATAAAAAAGGTGACAAATCTTAGGTAATGGATGGAGAGAGGTAGATCTAATGCTGAATGCATGAGGGGTGTCCTGATCTGTTGTATCCCATCGATATTTTCATTTTGATGTTAAAACTAGTGCAACAGCAGGCTGCAAACTCTGCTGGGAACTGTGGTCTTCATGACAACTGATCTGAATAGCAGGGAGGACTGGAGAAAATGTCCTACAGACATTTCAAGGAACTTGGAGGCAGCAATGGCAGCAAGCTGCCAGTCTCTGGTACAAGTACATGCCTCAGGATGACTGGAAAATTTCTCTGTAGGACCTGTTACATTAACAAGGTAAGATCAGCCCCTCACCAAAGCCCAGAGAACCTGCATTAAATCTGCTTTTTGGATGTATGTCAATTTTGACTCCTGGAGGATAACCTCAATGTCCATGAAACAAGCAGTGTGAAGAGTATTGATGCTGCTTTAGCTGTGTCCCCCTTTATCACCCAGCTCTCTAGAGAATGGCAATGCACAATCGTACATCCTCTAAATTAAGTTGTTATCTGCAACAAGAGCCCAAGCAGAGGTAGATAAGGTCACACTGCTCAGGAACAATCCCCAAATCACAGCAGAACATGGGGTTCATGATGCACTTCTGTAAACTGAAATAAGATCTTTGGAGGCTGAGATGTAACAGTTACATAATACACTGTAAAAATGACCCTCTTAATCTTAGAATTTGTTTCTGGATTATCTGTCCCTAGGGGCAGGCTGAAAAACCTTGCTGTCCACTGATAAGGATGCAGTAAAGGTCCAAAACTAATCTCCACATTCCTAATAATAGAGGTCAGTCTAGAAGAGGCTCAGAGGAG
>NW_005061611.1:0-1139 GCF_000277835.1 Geospiza fortis
TCCAAACTGCACAGGAGTGACACAGAAGGCAGTGAGCACAGAGCTTATCCTGACAAAGTCAATGTTTGCTTCTGTGCCAAGGAGACCCTTTTGCCATTCTGGCTCTACATTATCAGGATTCTCAGACCAACACTGCTGGATTTCCAACCAAGTATATGGAATTTGCTTAGCAGTAAGAGCCCTCAGAGAAATCTCTCTGGGACACTGCCCAACAACCTCCACTTTCCAGAGCAGCTGCAACATTACCACAAAAACTAGAACTCTCCACACCAGCCCAATTCTCCTGAAATGTGCAAATTCCAACATTTCTGTCACTGGTCCAAAGAAGCAGATTTCTGGGATTGTGAGTTATCTGAGACCAGCAGCTTGGTTCATTAAGGCTCTGCAGTTCCATATAAAACATGGAGTGAACCAGCACTGCTCAGGGAGGTCACAGCTGCAGGTCAGACAGCACAGGACAGATTTGAAAATACCCATAGCTCCCACAAACTTTCAAGGCAGAGATGCTTAAAACAACACAGAGAAATCCTCTTGCATGAGTACTGCACACTGAGCAGAAGACTACAGAGAAGTTGTGATCTAGATATCCTGGAAGTGTCAGAAATTGTTTGGGACAACATTAAGAGCCCCACTAAGGCACTTCAGCTTTGTTATGTGCTTCCAGGAAGACTTTCAGAGTGCAATCTCTAACCTCAATCACATTCAGAGATCACTGAAGAAATCTCACCACGTTAATTCCTCCTGCATGGCTCTTGGAGCACACTGTTCCCACATAGGCCATTCCAGCTGTGCCACCAAAACCCTTCTTCCTGCAGTCATGAAGGGAAAGGAGAAGCCATCATCAGTCTGTACAGACACACACAGAGTCCAGTGCAGCACACCACTCCTGCCTGTGGGGCCCAAATCCTGCTGCTCCAGCTTTCCTAGCACTGCTACTGACTACAAGCAAAAATGGCACCAATTAAGCTTTTGCTGTCTGCTCAAGATTCCTTTACTCTGTTCAGTTAAAACAAGTGTTTACAGAGAAATTCAGCCTCTTCCACACCATCCCTCTGCATATAAGGAGCACAGCACTACAGCTGTGAGGCAACTCTGGTGGTTTTGGGGTCTCCCTGCCGTGGGTGCCCAAGACAGAGAAA
>NW_005061612.1:0-1139 GCF_000277835.1 Geospiza fortis
TTGTTGTTGTTTTTTGGTTGGTTTTTTACCTTTCTCCTCTCTCCCCACCCCCCTCATTTTCTTTTTCCTTCTCCTCCCCTCTTCTGTCTTTACTCCTTCATTTTCTTTTTCCCCCTCAAAGCTTCCACTTTTGCTCAGGATTGCAGATCTGGCCCTGCCTAAAATAATTCCCCTGTCTAAAGCAGTTGTCAGGGTTCTTTCTAAATAGAAGAGAGAGACAGAGAGAATAATTTGACTGTGAGGAGTGACCCATCCCTGGAAGCACAACCACCTTTCCATGAGAGGTGATCTGAGCTAATGTCTGTGTTCATCAGTTATCAATGGCAGAGGCACAGCCAGGACAGCTCCACGTGCACATCATCTACTCATTGTTACTGTTTGAGAAGCCATCATGCTATTGCTCTGCTTTCAGGAGAAAACCCCTCAAACTCAGAGTGTTTTATGCCATTTATATGCTTCCCCTCCTTTCAGAGCAGAGCAAAACAGGAAAGGTAGTGGGAGGAGATAGAGCAGGGCTCAATCCTGGGCAAGCACTCCTGGCATTTCCTGTCTGACCTTCAGTTAGACCCCTGGGACAGCCATGGGCCCTGGGGCTGTGACTTCTCTTGGGTCGCTGCTGGCACTTCTCTGTTTCTAATCCTCAGTGGAGCTCTTTTCCTCACCCGGGTCTATCCTCCCCTTGAGCACCAGGAAACCTTCCTGGACATGCAGCAGCTTTTGCCAAGGGGCTCCTTAATTCAGTGTGGGTCCTCCTCCTTCTCTGGAACATGGCCTTGGGCAAAGAAAAAAGAAAGTCCCAAGGAGCAGACAGCTCAGGGGAGTGCAAGAAGGAGAGGGAAGCAGAGCACGGCAGCGAGCTGTGCCCTGAGCAGACCTTTCCGCACGCCTGAGCAGTCCCTGTTTCTGCCTTCACCTCGTCACTGCTGCTCTGATGGATGTGGTCAGAAGGGCAGGTGGCTTTGTTGGAAGGGTTAGCAGGGCCCTGCTTTCTGCAGGCAGCTGTGCAGAAGAGGATTGTCGCAATGCCTCTCCGACTGTGTGCTCCGAGTCACCCCGGCTTGCTCTGGCACTGCAGGCAGCAAGGGAAACTCTCCCGTTCCTCGGGAGGTCGGGAGAGTGGCTAAGGCTTTCACCTTTCA
>NW_005061613.1:0-1139 GCF_000277835.1 Geospiza fortis
ACACACACACCAAGGCATCACTGCAGCAGGTATTGCACCTTGCAACCTATTTCAGAAACTTTTGCATGGCTGAATAATGCTGACTTAGATCAGTGCAGAGAGAACCAGGAGAAAAATAACCCAACTTTTCTGTTAGTGCTGAAATTTAACCTGCTATTTAACACAGCCTGAAAAGCACCAGCTTTATCTCCGGAGATATGAAATTAGCAAACAGACATTATCTCCATAGGAAAAATTACTTACTGGACAACACTGAGCACAGTAAGTGGCAGCCATTCTGTTGACAGAGCCATGGCAAAACCCAGACCTATGACTGCACAGGTGGAGTAATGCCCTCAAAATGCTAATGGAAAGTCTCATTTTAGCCATTGTCAGAAATAGGTGAATACTTTGGGGACAGTGGCAAGATTTGCTCTTACTGAGCTTCTGATACTCTTTGTCTGAGTAACTTCTGCTACTTCACTGTCAAGTTTCAGAGTAGAGATATTGGCCATACAGACATTACATGTTATCTGGTATGGCCACTCAGTACAAAGATTAGTATTATTCTAGGAAAGCATAATAGTTCTGAAACTCCTAAAAAAAAATGTGCTTCATGTTCTCACTTTTGGAAAGCTGAATCTCTCAAGGGGTTTTTGCCTGTTCAAACCAGATTTGCACTGGCAGGCAACATTAATATGTTGTCTTTCTTCCCCTACGTCTTAAGATCCTTGGGAGTCCCATTTGACATGCATGTTAGCAAGTGCTGATAACACTCTGTGTGTTGACTGATACAGATTTAACCAAGACAAATGGTTCAGAAAGCTCAAGAGGAAATAAAGGAAGCATACAGACAATGTCCTGCCTTTTCCAGGACTCCACTGCTTGTAGTCACATTGTGGATCATTTACAAGTGACCTTACACCTACTCTTCAAAATGTGTATTGTATCAGGAGCTCTGCAAGTCAGCCAATGCTTAAAGAACTGCCACCCAGCACCACTCCTTGCATATTTCCATGCAAATAACAAATGGAAGGAAAAAAAGAAGTATGGCAACTTCACAGTTCTATTGTACATGAAAACCTTGTATTTGCATGACACTCTCCTTTCATCTCTGAGTTTGAAACATTGTTCAGGTCTGTACAGGCACACTCAGAAAG
>NW_005061614.1:0-1139 GCF_000277835.1 Geospiza fortis
AACCAAACCAAAACAAACCAAAAAAAACCAAATGACAACAGCAAAAATATTAAACAAAGCAATGATTAAATCACTAGAAAGACAATATTTGGACAAACATAATTTTTGGGAGGAGGGGACTCCAGTAGCTACCAGAGGCGACAAATACAGATAGAAAAACGTGAGATCACATGGTAAAGGTGAAATCCATTGTGCCCAGCTCGATACCTATATAAGCAAAATTGTTCAAGTGTTCAAAACTGTGTAATAGCCAATGAAGACAGATTAAGAAAAGCACATTTAGGAAAACATAAAGTTGGTCTAGAGACCTGTAAGTCTTCCAACTAACTACAGAGGGAGCTAAAATTGTTCAGTTTAGCACACAATGTAGGGACAAGTTGTCTCACAAAGTTTAGTGCCCTTGAACCTGATCCAGGTTGCACTTAGACTAGAATCAGGAACTGCAATATAGGTGACCCAAGAAATGGTGAGCAGGTATTAGAAGAAAGTGCAAGTAGCAAAACCATCAACATGAGGTGCTGGCCAGGCCAGATTTTAAGATAAGCATGGATTTAAAGAATGAATGAGCACCACCAAGATCCAACACATAAATAAATATTAGGTTGCATACAAAAACAACACAGCAACAAAGACTCTGAGTCTGCCAAAAGAGTCAATAAAATGCATTGCCTTAAAGGATGTCAAAGGAGATGGAGGCAGGGAGAAAGAGAAAGCAGATGCCAAATTATCAATAGGAGTCTTAACACCAGGTCATCTGCTGGTCCCACTTACTACAGAAATAGAGGATCATGATCAGTACCAGAAGACAAAATGGATGAAAAATATTTGCCATCAGAAGACAACCAGTTCTCAGCAAATAGTTATAGGCCAAAGTAGTATAACCATTTATGCAACAAGCGACAGTGACATGCAACAGTCACAAAAACATTTTAAAGTCTCTCCCACAAAATTAGTTCATTTTGGAGAGAGGTATTATGGGGGAAAGTAGAGATAAAATAATCCTGGGTTAACATTCTATGTGCTGTGAACCTTAGTAGAAAATTAAGCAACAGGTTTTGCATTGAATTTGGCTTGGACTAGAGGGAAACCAAATGGTTTGCTACTTACTTTAGAGTTTTGGTTAGCTCTTACTTTGCTTT
>NW_005061615.1:0-1139 GCF_000277835.1 Geospiza fortis
ATGCTAGCTGGACCTGAGCACTACATCATGGAACTATAACATTTGGCCAAGGACCAGTGAACCTCCCTTTGCCCTCAGCCCTATAGTAGTTTGCAGCCTCTACGATTTTCAACAGTGTTGCATGAATAATTATTATACACACAATATAAATCTTCACTAAAAAAAGTAAATTAAAACATAAATTGCTGTTTTGCAAGGCTAAATTCTTTCACAAGGTTATTTAATATTTAATTATTAATACGTTAATTAAAGAAGAGGAAGAAATACTAAAAATCAGAAAATATTTTCAAATTACTGTACTGTTTCAGTATTATTTCTGTCAAACAGCAAAAACAGAGGTAACAGGTTACACTAACAGCATGGTTTCCTGTGGAGATTGGAAGAGGATAGGAAGGAGATACTAAAGTGAGAGTTAACCAGGGAAATTTAAAACAGTAAGAGAGAGACAACAAAAAGAGAGATGTAAAATGCAAGAGAGTCTACTATGATAGTGAAAAACACTACAGCATACATATTCAAGAAGCTGCAGTAGAATACAAGACATCAGCCAAAAAAGCCCATGAACTTTGGGTTACAAATTAGGAGTAATGCAACAGCTGAAGCACAACAAAGAAAAGAGTATTCCTCACTGTACTGAGGAAAGATTGTACAAGACTGGGCAGCTCCACATACAAAATACTCCCAAGAAATTAAATTAAATTCAGAGGGTATAAACAAGAAATCTAAAAAACTGACCACATATGATTTTTCTTTTATCACTTTTTCAGAACAGTATTTTTTCCATAATTGTATTGTCAAATATCTGTTTCCCATACACCTTTTTATTCCCAAGACAGTGTTCTCACCACACTTGAGGAAAGAAAAAGATTATCACAAAGTTAAATAGCTTTGCCTGCAAGATGTATGGTCTTGTTAATAGATCACTCTAGATGTAAAAAAGTAGTTTTCCTGTCTCATCATGTTTCTAAACTTCTCTAGTAAAAATATACCACGTGTATTTTCTGTTGTTATGATTGCTATATTCTTCTATATGGACAAGGATTTTACAGTACACATGAGGGATAAAAATGATAGGAAGTGTCGTAAGAAATTTCCTTAGATAATGTGTAGAGAATGTGGATGACCCATCCCTGGGAGTG
>NW_005061616.1:0-1139 GCF_000277835.1 Geospiza fortis
GTTTCCCCTTTCTTATATTAACTTGTCAGGTTTCAGCAAAGTAGTTTTTACCAACATTGTCAATTAAATGCCATTGTGCCTTCAGTGGGCTGTAAGGCAGTCACAGCTGAGCACCATCTTCCCAGTGCCATGTTCTGGCTCTGGTAGGCATTGCTTGTGTGGGTGTGAGGTTGTGCAAACCTGAATGGTTGCATTTTACCCAGGTGTGCATGACCAGGTGCAGGGAGGGAGCTGAGCTGCCTGCTCGCTGGAGCTGTTTGCTGGGATTTACATCAGGGTTGAAACTTGCCTCTTGAAAGCATTTAATTTTGCACTAGCCTGTGCTAGGATCTTTTTACTTGACATATGCACCTTTGAAAGGTATTATCTCCTCTTTGGCTGTCTCTGAGTGCAGTATAGAAAGCTGTCATATATCAGTGAAACAAATGGAGTACTCAGTGTAGCTGAAATGGGAGATGTTTACAATACCTGAGTTTTATGTAGTAGCTGAAGTAATTTTTAACCTTGGAGAAACACTCTTTACAGATACTGAATGGCATTGTTACAAGGGAATTATTTAATCATGTTTGTAAAAATTGTTAGTCCCTGGGTGGATATGCCATAATTTGTAAGACTTTAACAAGGAGTAGACATTTAAACCTTGATCTTGAAGTAGCAAATCATGAGAGTACGCTGGAGGAAATCACATAACAGATGGGCTATAAGATTAGTGAGGCAGTCACAACTTCCTGATGAGTTTGTTGCTCGTGTGCAGGAAGAGATTAAGGCAATTCTTGTGTGTTCCTTCACTTCAGCTCTTTTGCCTGTATCCTTCCCTATTTTTTTTTCTTAAGGCAGAAATAATCGTGTTTTATCCATGTTTATATACAGTTGCATTTGTTGAATGTGAAGTTCAAGAGTTAAAAGATAAGTCACCTTCTCTCCAGAGCATCATGGCCATGAGAGAGAGGCAGGGTGCTGCAGGTCAAATATAACATGGTTGCTGCTTCTTTTGGCTCCTGCTTTACTGCAGAGTCCTTCGGGTGGGCAAAAGTTGCTTCAGGAAGCCAAAATACTTTATAGCTCTTGACAGAGGATTTTGTGGTGCAGTATTTTGTGTCTGTCCAAGTGCACAGATAAATTAAGGTTGTAGAGGTGGA
>NW_005061617.1:0-1139 GCF_000277835.1 Geospiza fortis
CTCGGGATCCCCAAAATTTTGGGTAAAAATCCCCAAATTTTGGGTCAAAATCCCCAAATTTTGGGTGAAAATCCCCAATTTTCAGGTCGGAGCCCCAAATTCTGGAGAGAGACCCCAAAACTTTGGGTCAAAATCCCCAAATTTTGGTGCAAAACCCCCAAATTCCTGACCCCAACCCCAAATTTTGGGTGAAAATCCCCAACTTTCCGTTCAAAACCCCCAAATTTTGAAGCTGAAATCCCCAAATTTTGGTAAAAATCCCAAAAATTTGCCCGGGACCCCCAAATTTCAGCTCGGGATCCCCAAAATTCGGGGTCAAATCCTCAAATTTTGGTTCAAAAATCTCAAATTTTGGGGTCAAATCCGCAAATTTCGAAGCAGAAACCCCAAATTTTGGCTCCGGATTCTCAATTTTTGGGTTGAAATCCCCAAATTTTGGTTGAAATCCCCAAATTTCACCTCGGGACCCCCAAATTTTGGGTTAAAATCCCCAAATTCCTGACCCGAACCCCAAATTTTGGGTTCAAATCCCCAAATTTCCGTTCAAAACCCCCAAATTTTGGGTTAAAACCCCTGAATTTTGGGTTAAAATCCCCGAATTTTCGCTCAAAACCCCCAAATTTTGGCTCAAAACCCCCAAATTTCAGCTCGGGATCCCCAAAATTTTGGGTTAAAATCCCCAAATTCGTGACCTGAACCCCAAATTTCGCCTTGGGATCCCAAAATTTTGTGTTAAAAGCCCCAAATTTCTGCTCAGAACCCCCGAATTTTCGCTCAAAACCCCCAAATTTTGGGTCAAAACCCCGAAATTTTGGGTTAAAATCCCCAAATTCGTGACCTGAACCCCAAATTTCGCCTTGGGATCCCAAAATTTTGTGTTAAAAGCCCCAAATTTCTGCTCAGAACCCCCGAATTTTCGCTCAAAACCCCCAAATTTTGGGTCAAAACCCCGAAATTTTGGGTTAAAATCCCCAAATTTTGGAGCAGAACCCCCAAATTTCACTTGGGAACCCCCAAAATTCGGATTAAAAACCCCAAATTTCTGTTCAAAAACCCCAAATTTCTGCTCGGAACCCCCAAATTTTGGCTGGAAATCCCCAAATTTGGAGCTGAAACCCCCAAATTCCTGACCCCAACCC
>NW_005061618.1:0-1139 GCF_000277835.1 Geospiza fortis
AAAAAAGTTCATTGTGTTATATCTGCAACAATTTATCTGCTATTGGGTCTTATTCACAGCTCAGTAAAATCACTGGCATGGGGCTTGGAAGTTTTCATATTATGCTGTATCAAGAGATGGAAGACTATTTACTGAATGAAGCACAAGATTGCTAGGCCAGGAAAAGATATTTTATTCCATTTATGTAAGATTTTAAAAAAGTATATATTCTGCTATATATCTCTGGTGAGATTTCAGAAGCCAGCACTCACAGGCTGACTTATTTCTTACAGACCAAATGGGATCATGAAAAGAATAAACATGGTCAGAAATGAACAGACCATCCCCTGCACAGATGTACAAGGTGATCCGAGAGTGCAGGAGCAGACAGGGCAAGACAGAGAGGTAAAGAATCCTGGTAAAGAAAATAAACACATCATTAGGCACAGGTCATGCTGCAGACTTCTTGATTCACAAAGTGGGCAGAAATTGTCAGATAGAATGTGCCTCTTGAGTGCTGTTAGCAAACAAAGTCTGTTATGTTGCAGTACTAAGTCCCTGTGAGGTGATGTGTGGGTGCTCCTGGGGTTTTAAACTGTAAATTACAGGGGCATACTAAACTGGTGTGCGTCTACACAGGTAGTTTCACTTAATTTAACTGTCAATCTAAATCATTTTAACATCATCCCTGAAGTTAAACCATTCATTCTTGGCAGCCTGCCTTTAAGACCTAGTTTTGCAATGAGTCCCTGATGGATCCTGGTTGAAGCTAATGGGGCTGTATATGGTCGTAGAATAGCAATTGCATAAAATTCATTAAAGGACTGGGACTTATTTGGGCAAGCCCAACTCTGATACCTATGCTTATTGGGAGTTCTTTACATAATAATTGTTCCTCTTGACTTCAGTGGGGCTATTTATGGGTTAAAGTACAGCTCAGCAAGAATTTGGTTTCACGCAGGTGAAGATGTTTTTTTACCTTGCCAATGTTTCTCACCCCATTGAAATCAAAGTGACTATTGATGACTGTGGATTACTGGAATGCTGCAAAGTTTGCAGGAGGGGGATATTCTTTTGCCAGGGGAATATCAGACATTTGCTTTTAGAGTCTCAGAAAGTCAACCATAGAAAAAAGAAAGAGAGAGAAAACTTTTTTTTTT
>NW_005061619.1:0-1139 GCF_000277835.1 Geospiza fortis
TCCCAGATTGTATAATCTGCAGACTTGCTGAGGGCGCACTCTGTCTTATCAACCATGTCATCAATGAAGACATTAGACTGTTTTGAACCCAATTTCAGCCTCTGTGTGACCCCACAATTTCTTGGTCTCTAGCTAGATTTGAGTGTTAATTTTCAGTCCAGCTCACTGTCTGCTTATCCAGCCTGTACTTCCTCAGTTTGTTTGTCTGTAAGGAAGCTGAGAGAAATGGTGTTGAAAGCCTTACTAAAATTGAAATAAGCAGCAACCTCTGCTTTCTTCTCACTCACCAAGTCAGTAATCTTATTTTAGAAGGCAGAATTTTTTTTGGGACAACTGGATGTGGGAGTGAAACAGCACATTAAATATCATCAGTTAAATGGGTTTTTGTGCCCTCTTCAAATTATGCATCAAGAAGACAAGCAATTTGTCAATGGTAAGAATGTTTGGCTGAATTCAGCAAAAGAATGAAAATTATTCTATTTTTAAATTGACTTTGAGTCTCCATAGTGAGCCCTGGTTTTATATTCTTAAAAGCCCTTGCTGCTTACTGTTGAGAAATTGGCTACTTTAGCCTTTTCCATAGAGCATACTGTCATGTTTCCCTTGAAGTCTTTATAAGTAGGGAAGAGAAAAATATAACCTTGACTTTTTTTTCTCTGAGTGGCCTCTGATGCAGTAGCACAGCGTTACAGAGAGATTCAACTGCTTACCCACACCTTTGGTTTCATGTGTTTTATTCAACTTTTGAGAAAAGCGCATTTAGAATGTTTTCCTTCTGTCCACAAAGAGATTTTATGACCTTCCAGTGAGTGTATGGCTCCAACAGGAAAGGAAATGTGAATTCCTTAATGCTCAAAGGGAAAAATTGGATTCCACTGAAGTCACTGGCTGAAAAAGCCATTTTTGAATTTATTTTCTAGCTAAAACTTGATCACTTAGAAAATCATTAAAAGTAAATAATAATTAAACAAATAGAAAAAAACCAAAAAATGTCATATCTGAAAAGATTTTCCCATCTACCATTTATGTATCTGCTTTAAATGCAGGAGAGACCCAAGACTTTTATTTATCAACCCTGACTAATTCCAGGAGCACTGCAAATACGTTTCTGCCCCTTGCTTCCTACTCTCTGCTTTCAC
>NW_005061620.1:0-1139 GCF_000277835.1 Geospiza fortis
ATCATTAAACTATACCACTCGTCAATCTCTGCAATATTACAGGAGCTGGCTGCTAAGTAATTCTATCAATTTGTCTTTGCAAAACAAGAAAATTCTTTCAGTAAGGTAGCTTCTACCATTTGTGTATTTATAGGGGTTCAGGGTGTGGTTTTTTGGGTAGAGGAAGTTAGATTTAGAAGAGAAACAGCTCAACCCTGGTTATAGCTAATCATTCAGCAGTCTAATATCTGTAAGAGAGGAAAGCCATGCAGTAATGGCTTTTATTTTCCTCATTCAAGCAAGATGAAGCAGCAGTCTTCACTTAAGCATTTTAATATTGCTGACAGTACTTCAAGATACACACACTTAAGTAACCGAATGACAGCTGCTGAAGGAAACAACATATGGATTTGTGCATACAGAATAAAAGGACTACTTGTCAGAATCATGGTCTTGCTCCTTCAGCTACAGGTGAAGAAACACATTTTTCATTAGTGAATATAAAAAATATTCACTAATAAAAAATTAGAGTCCACATTGTTCAAAACATACCATGCTGGCAAACAAGTGATATTTGTAATACCATTGTGGTTTATTTCAACATGGGGACAATGCTGTGCATACAGGGTCTGAAACACAAAACTGACTTATGAAAAGTCATTACTCTGCCTGATGTAAAATCCTTGTAATATTCTGTATTTTTAATTATCTGCAATACATCAAAAACTTGCCCTAAGTTTTGAATAAGGGATACAAAATCCTACGTTAGCATGCAGAGAAGAATTTTCAGAAGCTTTCAAGGTTATCTTTGCTAAAAGACCTCATTTTAATGAAAATAAAAGAAGACACTGCCATCTTAAAAAAGTCTGTGTAAGGAGATTTTGCATTAAATTCAGGAGCAGAGACACTTGTGCCCTTCTTTCAAACATCTCATAGACCCACAGGCAGGGCAAGGAGGAAAAAAAGAGAACCAAATTAGACTTTAGGAGAAATTAACCCATATACCGTGATACCAGCAGTATAAGGTAGATGCCACGAGGGTTCACAGAAAGATGCATCCATGTTCTTTTGCTTACTGCTGCTGGGGATTCTTTCTGTAAATTTATAGTTTAGATGTCATGCTTCAAATAACAAAAGTCTTCTCAATACACTTCTCAAAG
>NW_005061621.1:0-1138 GCF_000277835.1 Geospiza fortis
TTTTTTTTTTCCCCTCCTCTCTCTCCCTTTGGTAATATGACCATTTTGCATTTTTCCAGATTTGGAAAAACAGGAATGTTTTCAGCCTTCAAATTAGTGTTTAAGGAACAAGAACAAAAAAGGCACCTCTGGCCTTCAGGCACAAATTTAGAACATTAAACTACATGCAGAAAGAAGCAATATGAAATCTTGGGTGAGGAAGTAAAAGCTGTCTAAGAAATTTCACAGACTGAGAGAATTTAAGGGCAGGATGAAACAACAGCTCTCTGAGTTTGACTCCTGTTTGTGAAAGCAATTCCATTTTACCCATTCATTACCATGCTGAGATCCACAGCTCTGCTCAGCTGAAGCAGTGCTTCCAGAAAGGCACACTGCTGCTTTGGAGTGAGAACATCAAGAGGTGGAAAATCAGCACCTTCCTTGACACCTATTAATCACACACTGTTAAATAGCACACAAGTTTCTCATACTTTGAATTTGCTGCTTTGCCCCTCCTGCCCTTGGCTCTCATTTTTACCTCTTCCCACATTATTAAAAAGTCCTTATGTTGTGATAACTTCACACAAAGGAATTCTTTGTGGAGCAATCTCCACATCCTTGGTGCACAGATCTGTCCAAACTGCACCCCCAAACTGCTGTGCTGGATTTCGTGTTACTTGGAGCACTTTACTGCTCTTCATGTGGATAACCCAAGAAATACACTGTGCATTTTCTTGACACATCCTAAGTCACTTGTTACAAGTAGATACATTTAGCATTTCGCATTGTCTGGAGTTACCTAGAACCTGGCTCTAAAATCTCCAGGCAGAGTCTCTCCTGTCCAGTCCACTTGCTCTGGTCTCACTTCCTGCAGCTAATTCAGACTTCCTGTCCCATCTTTCCAGTTTTTTGAAGTTTTGTTCCCTTGAAGAAACATTTGGAGTAAAACACTCATCTAACTTCCTTGTATAACTTGGTCAAACTAAGATTTAAAACAAAGTACTCCCTTTCATTCCTAATCTCAGACAGAAAGCTTTCCTAGCAGATGTGGATACACATTCATGCACAGGTATTAAAAACACACCTGAATATTAAAAACAGGGAGAAAAATTTCCATTACATAGAAAACATTCCCTCAAATATCACAATTTTTTTTTTT
>NW_005061622.1:0-1138 GCF_000277835.1 Geospiza fortis
CAGGCAGGAGGTGTTGCTGTCCCTCCTGCAAAGACGGACCCAGGAGCCCAGGAAAGGACCAAAAAGGAAGTCAAGTTCCTTCCCTCCTATTTCAATCTGCTGAGCCACCAAACTTGTGGCTTTGTGGTTGCAAAACAACCCCCTGTTTCATAAGGCAGGGAAGAAACCATTTCACCATCAAGTGACCGGATCTAAGAAAGAGAAACAAAAAGTCCTGATAGCCTTTCCCCCAAGGTCTGCAGGGTCCTAAGCTGTCACAGGGGCCCAGCCCTGGGCATGTGACTGGACATTGTGGTTCCAGTTCAAGCACCCCAGCCCTGCAGTCGTGCTGCAGAAAGCCAAGCCGTGGGACAGAAGGCGGCTTGTGACAACGAGCTTGTATCAGGAGCCACAAGGAGCCTCGCAGCTGCTCGGTGCCTCTGGCCAACGCTTTCCTCTGAAGAAGCCCTGCTTGAGCCGAATACTGAGGGCGCCAAGAGGGACGTGATGCTGCCTGTGACCCGTGTGCTGGCCTTGGGTGAGTGCCAGAGGCTGTGGGGATTCCCAGAGGGCGACAGGAGGTGTTGCTCAGACACTCCATGGAGGTGTTACACGGCTGCTTCTCTTGCAGGGGCTTGGCTGGTGTCACAGGGCGAGGCTACACCGAGTGAGTATCTTGAGCAGGTAGATGGGGAGTTTGGACACGTTTCTGGGCCTACCCATCTCCCAGGGCTCTTCCACAGCCCCCTGGAACAAAACTGTGTGGAGATGGGGCCTGGTGGCAGCCCCGGGCTCACAGCAGGGCAGCTGCTTGGGGCTCCCTGTCTGGCTGCAGCATCTCTCTCCCTGTGCAGGTGCCCCCACAATTTCCATCTTCCAGAAGCCGCCGGGGGTGATCCCACCTGGAGGCTCCACCACCGTCTGCTGCATTTGCCAGCGCAGCAATGGGAGGTTTGTGATGTACAAGGGCGGCCACCGGCTCCCCACCCTGGAGCAGAGTGGTGGCAGGGCCGAGTTCTCCATCTCTCATGCCACCTACAAGGACAGTGGTAGCTACGTCTGCCATTACCTGGAGGGAGACACTGTGCTGGCTCGAAGCTCTGAACTGCATGTGCTTGTGGAAGGTGAGGGATGTGCTGTTTCCCCTCTTGTGGGGTTA
>NW_005061623.1:0-1138 GCF_000277835.1 Geospiza fortis
ACAAGTGATTGGCGTTTTTCACATGAATTCATCCCGCAGTGATCGCAATGTTCTTCCCCTCCGAATGCTGAGGTCAAATACAGAGCTTGGAGGTGTATCCAACCCCTTCCCCCAACCCAAATCTCACAGTATCTCTGCCCTCCACGAGAAAACCCCAGTTAAAAAAAGAGAGAGTAGTCAGCTGGAACCCTCCCCTGAACTGTGGCCACTTCTTTTGTCTCCCTTAAGTATCCTGTCATTATTGTTTCCTAGCAACACGTATGGGGGAAAATTCCTTAAGAGAAAAAAACAAAAGGAGAACTCCTTAAACCCCAACAGATTCTCTAATAATAATATTAACAATATTAAAAGGAGACAAAGAATAACACTCAAGAGAAACAAGTGATGCACACTACAATTGCTCAGCCCATCTCCTAGCAGCAATCAGTCCCTCACAGACAATTCCCCTCAGTTTATATACTAGGCAGGACGTTCTGTGGTGTGGTATATCCCTTTGGCCAGTCTGAGTGAGATGTCCTTCTTATACTCCTGTTAAGATCTGGTTATTAAAGTTATTAGAAATGTCCCTTCCCGAATTAAGGTGCAAAAGGGACCATATGCCAAAGTCAATAGCATGGGTTTATTCGATAGTAAATTTGAAAAACGCCAATCACTTGTGTTAAAATTTTAAAAGTTTAATAGTAATAAAATGGTTATAAAAATAGTAATAAAAATTAGAGCCATAAGAATTTGGACAATCAGAGTAAGGACAATAAAAGGCAATAAAAGCAAAGAATTACGAACGTTTGGATGCTTTCCTCTTGAAAGCATGCTCGCTAACAAAAGATTAACTCTTAAAAGCAATAGCCTGTTGCATATTCATATATCTCATACATGATTCAAAAATTCTTTTCAAACAAAGGGTGTTTTCTGGTTATTGTCAACTTCCCCCCCCCTCGTCTTGTAAATCAGTCATCTCAGTCACCACCAAGTCTGGTCTTTCCTGATAAGGAAGCAATAATTCTTCTCTTGGATATTTTGGCGTCTTGTTGCTGTTATCTCTGTGTGAAGAATTTATTGAGCTAGTTAGAAAAAGTATCTTATATCCCATAGTTTCTATTTTAGTATTATCTTATAACCTAAACCTATATTTAACACA
>NW_005061624.1:0-1138 GCF_000277835.1 Geospiza fortis
AAAAAAAAAAAGAAACCAACACAAAAAACCTGTGCACCTCTTACTTTGTGGTGATGTCTACTTTAAAAGTTAGGTCACTATAACTTAAGCGAATGCCATTATATAGTCATTCAAGCTGAAACTGTCCTTGGCAGCACTGTGGAGGGCAATCTTTCCATAAGGATAAACAATTCTCAAACAATTTCTCCAATCTATTAGGCACAAACATATTTTTGTCAGCATGAGGAATACATGTTTCTCTTCCAATTATTTTCATTCCTTTCACAAATGTTTATAAATGTTTATCAAGGATGAATCTGAAGAATTCTACATCTGTATGAGTGCTCTCCTTTCTCTCTTCTACACTTTTTCAGCATAGTAAGTTGTTACCAGTATCTTTAACAACCCAAATTCACATCTAGTTTCTCCTTGAGCTCTAATGCCACACAAAAACTTCTAACAGTTATGAACTTCCAATACTGGTATTTCACTGCTCTCAATGACAAAATTCAATAGGTGTCTGCAGAATTGGAGAACTGTTTTTTAAAAATGGAGAAACTGGTTAACAGTTGTTCACTATGTTTTCCTCTGGCAGAAACATAGATTAAATGTGTTTAGCAAGCTTACCCATCTGTAATGTGATTTTTATTCCATGCATCTTGCATGAGACCAGTTGTTGGTAAACGCGGTATAGTGCAGCACTTCAGCGCTCAGGCCAAATATTGAGATACACATATAAAGTTTCCACTAAGCAGAGAGTGTGGCTTTCTTCTTGTTACTTTTAGCTTGCTCTTTCCTGTGTGTGTGATATGACTGGGTTCTTACCCCTTTTGCTAGAAGGAACCTCACTTCCTGCCTGGACTGGGATTTTTCTTTCCTGTAAACAGCAGCCAGGGTGTGTAGGGCTGCTTGTCCATCTTAGTGCTCACCCTAGAAAAGGGAAAGAACAGGAAATGAATTGAATGTGTAGCTTATCTGCATGTGTTTTACATATACATAAATAGAAAAGACAATCAACTGCTTACAAAATCCACCAAAATGACGAATTGTGGATTGATTTAGGTGAAACTGACAAAGGAGGAGAGATTAAATAAAAAAGCTTTCTAAGACGAGATAAATATATACAGATAAAACAATAAAGGGATAAAAAATGAAAAAA
>NW_005061625.1:0-1138 GCF_000277835.1 Geospiza fortis
TTTTTTTTTTAATGGGCAGAATTTTGGGAAATAGGACAGTACAAACACACCTAGTACTGATGCAAATTCTCCTTCCAAATCTGCTTCCTCACTTCTTGCTCTTCTCCTGTAGGAAAATCCCAAACTCCAGGTCCCTTCCCAGACACTAAGGATATCTTCCAAACCACAGAGAATTGCAATAACCACATCATGGAGCTACTCTTGTCACTACCTTTGCAGACAAGACAATATGAAGTTCAGAAATGTGCATCTACCTCTCCACTGAGCCACCAGCTGTGGCCACCCACCAAATGAATGTCCCTTTTTGATAGTGAGAAGACCTTCCCTCTCAATTTAAGAAACTTGTGCACCCGCTCTGTCATCTGAGATGTGAGGGATAAAATTCAGATCAAAATTAAGATGTACAAATTTCAATAAATACTTGTAGGTGCAGAGGATGTCTGGTTCAAACAGTGAGGAGATGTGACTCTGTCTAATCTACATGCCTGTCCAAGCACTGACTAAACCTCATCTCCTCTCCTATACAGGTTCTTTAACCTTGAGGTGACTCCAGCCTCCCAGAATCAATTCTCTCTTCTGTTCTCTGCCTGCCATGACATATTCCATCTCCTCTCCTGTGCAATGCAGGACTATATTCCTGACTGCACTGCAATGCAGGACAATATTCCTGACTGCACCTTCCTTGTTATTTGTCCCAGTCCATCCGAAGTTGCCATCTCAGTGCTCCCAGTCTATGCTCTCTCACTGCCTATGCTAATCTAACCTAAAGGCCTCACAGAAGAATGGGATATATTAATACATGCTGCTTTCCCCATCCAATAATCCTTCTCATACGAGCATTTATTTTCAGTCTTTGCCCTCAATGAGGTGAAGCTTCACAGATATTAAGTCATCTGGACATTATAGGTAATTTCTAGAGAAAAGCATAAGCTACACATTGATAAAAACAGTCACTTGCTCTTTTTAATTGAATGATGAAGCTATCAGGAATGAAAGGAAAGGCTCCCAGCGTCACTTTCATGTTAAAAAAGTAACTAGCACAGTAAGTGAGAGGAGCATGATAAGCAAGGACTATGTGCTTGAGTGGTGATGGGAAAGTCTTAATCCTTTGCTAAAGGCATTTAAACTGAAGGACTAA
>NW_005061626.1:0-1137 GCF_000277835.1 Geospiza fortis
TGGCCACAGACTGGTGGCATTCTTTTAGCAAGGATTTCCAGCACGGAAAAGCTCCTGACTGAACTAAGAGGAAACCAAGCTGACTGCTTGACGCAAGTCTAGATTTTCTCAGGGCTACTTTGCAGTTGGAAATGTCAGGGAATTCAGACTGCATCAGTGAGCACCAATCCAAATTCTGGTGCCACACCTCCCCTTGCTCAGGCGCTCACTTTGCCTCAACCTCAGTGCATTCTCTTTTCTGCTGTTTTCCCAGCTCCCATATATTAGGCCCACACTGTTTCTATTTGTGCAAGTATCCAGGTCCTCATATGGCTTTAGGACAAAACCAGTACACCTCCCCAGATACCACAGACATTTTGGAAAACCTGTAGCTCGCATTCAAATGAATCTTTGTTATTTTTTATTTATTTGCAATGTCCTCTCCTCTGTAAGTATCTATTCAATAATGAGTTTTGGACAGGCTAACTTCACCTTGACAATGTCAGATCTCTGTGATGTTCTTTCATTTATCTCTCCTTGACTATTCTACGTAATTCTGTGAGCTGTTAAACAGCAGCTGTACATATACATACATATAATGATCTCCAGGCTCTACACAAGCTTTAGGAGACAAACACAGACAGGAGCAGATAAAAGAGTTTATCCCACCCCAACAATCAGCTCTGGCTGTTTGTGAAAGCTGCAGCATGACTGTGTTTCATGAAGACAGTTTTTGAGCAAGGATGAGTGCCTCCCATACTGCCTGCAAAGTTTTGTTGCCCTGGAAACAGGCATTATTGTTATGTGGAAACATCTGTGAGATGTATGGGAACACCAAGGTGATTTGGATGAAATATGGCAGTGGAATGGCAATAAAGGTGTGCTTAACTGTGCTCACAAAAAGTTACAGGTGAGAAGTATTATTCATCAGCAAAGTACAATACCGTGCAGAATTTGAAAATAATTCACTTCTGAAGTTCTTCTTTAAGCAAATTGATGCTTGTCAGATGTAGAAAAGAGGAGGGAAGTTATAAAGATGAGGAGGTACTAGTTACTGTTATTTCCTTAATTTGAGATCTATGCTTGAATGCCTTTGATATATAAAACAAATACTTTTTTCTTCAATTTACAGTTTCATCGTACAAGAAGGAAAAAAAA
>NW_005061627.1:0-1137 GCF_000277835.1 Geospiza fortis
AAAAAAAAATTAAAGACAGAAAATCAAAGTCATATGAAATCAAAGCATATATTGACAAATTTAAGGAACCATGTTACTGCTTCATCTGGCAAAAAAAGGAAACAAGAAGGAAAGAAATAGAATGCAATTGATGCAGCAATAAATAATTCTAGAGAGTAATAGGATAATGTGGGTTTTTTCCATTTTTAGTCTTTTAATAATTATAGAAGGAAAATTCTTGGGCAGAAAGGGTGAGACTAAATTGGTCAATGTGCCCTCAACTCAGGTGGACCAAGCTATCACAGTACTTCACTCTTCAAGGTGACAGGCATACCTTGTTGCCTTAGCACTCTGGGACTTATTCTTCAGTATCAAAGGCAGGGCAAATAAAAATCCCACATTGCCATTTCACCTGCTATTTCAGTAAGTGACATGTCTTAATGATGCTGCCATTCATTTAGTGGCAGAGTTCTCCAAAGAATTATCTTAGAACTTACTGCGATTGTGTCTCTCATTTGAGTGAAGAGGTTCATTAGGCTACATATATGCTTAGCATGAGAAATGAAAGGATGCAGACAAAGGAAACTATTCCTGGCACAATCACATTCTTCTCATTTTGGTCCTTAAGTATTCACAGAGAAGTGTCTCAGGACTGCATTTATGGTGACAGCCCTGTTTATTACCTTCTGTTCAGAATTTATATATTTCTAATTTAATGTATACAATGGAGCTATATTCTATTGGTTATTGTTGATAGCACAAAGGCCTTGCTAATAAATCAGTTCAGTTAATTAGATGGATACAATAACTTTAACAAGATTAAGAAATGTCTTAATACAACAGAGTTTGACTACTTCCAAAACAAAAGGGTATATGTTCCTAAAGTTATGCTTGAAACAAAGGTTTATAAATTATATTAAATATACTTGCAGGTCACAGGAAATGAAGTAATTTTGGAATTTTTGTTTGAAAGTCTAAATTAAGTTGTCTTCACACTTGCATATTATTCTCATGGAAGAGGATTTCTAAATCCCATATTGACCTAGCTCATAGGCTGTTAAGTTTCACAAATCACAACTCACAATTTGTTTTCTTACTTGAGCATCCTGCAGATACATGGATAACTTGAGAGTGCTAAAGAGTACTACTCTAATTGAA
>NW_005061628.1:0-1137 GCF_000277835.1 Geospiza fortis
TTTTTTTTTATAGATCACTTTTTTTTGTAGGAGTCCAGGTAGCAGAAAGAAAAATTTAATCTTGGAAGAGCAGCACTCTGAATGCACACAGGCACAAGGGCACAGTGGGTACCTTGATTAATTCTCTGCTTTGTTGCCTAGCTCAGAGCCCATTTTAATAACGACCAAAACACAAAACTGGCATGCCAATTCCAAAATGTATTCTCGCTGCGCAAAGCTGGGAATTTTTTGTAAGGAAATTGTAAGTCCGTGTCCAAAGCAGAGGGCAACCAGTTGCCAAATGCTGAACTCTTTTAACCAGTGTTTTTCAAAAGAAATGTCATTTTTCTTGTTTAAATAGGTATTTTACATTTATTATTGTAGTTCAGAAGATTTCAGATTGTTTTAGCCTGTCAGTTTAAGGTAATTATTCTTTTTAAATGCTAACTGCTGGGATAGCAATTTGAAAACAGTCATGAAAAATAAATGTTTTGTACCTGTCAGAACTTCTGTGATTGCTTTGTTTTGGGATTTTTTTCTGTTTTGCTTTGTATTTTTAATTTAAAATTGTCGCACAGATTGCCAAGTCTTTAAGATGCACTTCACTATTATTATTAGTATTATTACTATAATACACTACTATTACTATTATTAATATTATTATTCCAAACAAGCCTAGACCCATCAGAGAAAACAAAGCTGGACATAAGTGGTTTTTCTTTTGTGTGTTTCATAACTTTTCAGCCTTGCGAATCTAAAAGCTCTCAACAAAAGTATTAAGAAGAGGTTTTTGGAATGTTCTTTTCCATATTAAGGAAGACGTGATGTGTAGAGCAGGAAGGAATGAGAAAGAGAAAAAAGGGAGATAGGTAGAGAAGGGTGAAAGCCCCAAGGGAGAAAAGGAACATAATATGGAGTATAGTTTTACATATGATTATAATAGAGACGTTCATTTGTGATGTGAAAGTCTAAAAAAGAACATCTGAAAGCCCTGCAGTGTTTGTGATGCCAGGTTTAAGTGAGAACTCTTGTGTATTACAAACACATACTGAATTGAATAACCTTTAAAAGCAATGTTCCCAAACAAGTTCTGTTCTCAGCTGCAGAAGATGTGATTGTTCAGAACTCAAGAATCATCCAGTGGAAGGCCACCAGAAT
>NW_005061629.1:0-1137 GCF_000277835.1 Geospiza fortis
AAGCAGTACACTTCCCCTGAGAAACCTGACTGCAAAACATCTACAGAGACAGTGACAGCACACTGCCAAATGCCACAGGTGTACTCAGGGCTGTTTATTAAAGCATTCAGCCATGAGAAATGGCGTAGTGACCAATGAGAAGTGATGTACAGAAGTACTGTGAAAAGAAACATGCTGCTGCACAGCATCTTTCAAACTAATTGCAAGCAGAACCATAAAATTAATAATCATGTAAGTATACCCAAAGCAGATACACCAGTGAGGATTCATCTGGGGAAGTGTGAATAAACAGAAGGAGAAGAAATATGATTAACAAGCTGAGACATCAATCATATCTGGTAAACAGCTGTGATGATGACTGACTTTGCAGATTAGCATTTTGGGAAAGGCAAATTTTGGCCTGTTATAAAGAAAACTAAGATAAATAAGAAAATAAGACAGTCTTCATTGACTTTTCATATTATTTATCAAGTAAACTGGTTAGTAATGGCAAGAGTGGAGACAGACATCCCAGCTGGGCTCTGTGGTATTAAGGAACTGCTGGTAGGATTAGTCTGACAGGGTGAGGCAACTAAACTTGTGTGCAGGGAAGCAAGTTTGATTCTTAAAGTTAGAACTGATGATGTTTAATTTGTTACGTTTTCCGTATTTGGCAGGTTTGACCATAACAAAGCTGAGAATAGTACAGTGGTACCCTGCTCTTCTCATTTGGACATTTCTCAGCAGTGGAACACCACAGATCACTCCCCCAGGAGGGACTCCCACTACTGATTTTAGTAAAAGCACATGACTGTTTGCCATTCTTGTTTCCCAGGTTCCTTTTGACCGCAGTGATACCAGATTCTATTTCCCACGCCAGACAACTGAGATTACCATCCATGGCTACCCTGCACCACGGGGACAGAAGTCTAAAGACCAGGGGGAAAGCTACAGCTAGAATGTTAATGACATCTTATGTGTTAGGTCCTGCTTGTTATCTAGCAAGTCTGGCAGATTTTTAGTGAGAGACAATAGAAAAGAGAACTTGAATCCGTCCAGATTTACAACCTGACAACAGTGTCACAAATAAACCTATCTGTAAGGCTCTATATTTGTCTCATTGCTGTTCCTATACCCTCTACATAAATAGTCTAAAAA
>NW_005061630.1:0-1137 GCF_000277835.1 Geospiza fortis
AAACAGCCTTTGGAAAGTTGCCCAGCATAGTTTTTAGCTTGCTGCAGAAACTGGAGCCTGTATTTATTTGTTGGTATATTTCTGCTCTGTTTTCCCAACTTCTTACCAAAATTCATAAGTGAGTTTTAAGGCAACAGTAAGGTTGAGTAAAAGTAATTTCTCTTGTGAATGTAGAAGTGATGTGAGTGTTTGACATCTTGCAGTTTATTCTTAACTTAGCAAGAATGCCCTTAAAATCACAATCTCAGACTTTGGGGTTTTGAGTGATTTTTGGACACATTATTGCTGCAATATGAAGTGCAGGATACTGTAATCTGCTTATTAATGATGCAACTGCTAATTAGAAAAAGGTTCTCTTTTTTTCACCTTCTAGCAATTTAGTATTTAATGTACACTAGGATGGCACTGTTCCTGAAAACTCCTGCTTGCTTTCCTCTCCCTCCCCAATTGCAAATGTGCTTTTGAAGTGCATATTCTGTGTGATTAAATAAAAGGACATGAAAATTAGTGAGGAAATTGCATGGTGCAGCCATTTTAGTTATGAATTTAAATGGCTGTTTAGCAAAATGGAGTAATTTATCACTTATCTAGTGTTCCCTGCAAGTCATTTATCATGAGTAGCAACTATCATAATTTTATTCTAATCTGAGATGGTGGGAAGGGATCAGAGGTTCATGCTTCTTGTGATTGGCTACTGATTTAATGATTGTGTGTGAAACAAAACAGGGGCTGGAAAACTTTGTCAAGTTTCTTTGCATGATATTATACATGACTTTGTATCTGTTAAATGCTGTTAATTTTTTCTCAGCAGGTAGACTTTTTCTGTGCACCTCAATTTAGTGCAATAGGTACTGGTTTTAGGTTGGACACCAGTAGTGCAGGCTTTGGTGCCCAGGATCACATGTGCAATGTGGTTTTTTTTGAGATAAACATGTTCTGATACTACGTTCCAGGAACAGGGATTATGGCAGTCCAAAGCACTTGGTTATAACAACTAACCAAAGTTTTTCTTTTTCATGGTTTTGAGTGAAGCATTTTCTGCCACAGAAAGGCTTGGATTGGTTCACCAGATCCCTGAATCTGTGGAATGGATAGCTATTTCTACACCCCTCTTTTCTTTTTTTTTTTGGTTTTTTT
>NW_005061631.1:0-1137 GCF_000277835.1 Geospiza fortis
GGCTGTTGAAGTGCATCTGCTGGGATTTTCTCATGTCCTTTGCTGCCAAATTCTCCCTCCCCAAAACCAAAGCCTAGCTCCTAATTTTGCTGGGAGATGAATTGTCACAACAGAGCTCTTGCCAGTAAACCTTTCATCCCAGGGATGAGCTTGCAGTGTGTTCTGTTGTTGTGGCTTAGCAGATCTGTTCAGAGGCACAGACCCTGTCTAAATGAAAGCCTGGCAATGCCTGCTGTCCATTCCCACTTCATGTATATCTGTGGGAGTATAATATTGTAGTTCAGCTCAGCAAAGCCACTTACTCCTCAGGCGAATCCTCTCCGTTCCATTTGCTTCCTGTATGTATGTTCTTCCATGGTGTTTGAAGCAGGATTCTCTTTTTCCAAGATAAGTATCTTAGAATTTGCTTTGCAGCATCTTGGAATGAGATGGGTAGGAGTTGTGTTTCAGTCACTTTAATGCTGCCAAGAGGACAATATGTAGGAGTGAGTTCTCCTGGTGTGGTATGGAGGCTGCATGACCGTGGTAGCATTGAATCAAGGGGGAGGCCATTCAGCTCCACATGGGATTAGTTTGACTGGCAATGACTAGCAAGAAGACTAGTAGTGATTGCTGGTTTCAGAAGTAACTACTTAATAATATATATCTGTCTCCCTTAATTGAACTGTGACATATTTAGCAATGAATCTAAAGGGTAGAGAAGAACTTAGCTTGGGATGTGAAAAAAAAATGCATCCACATTTCCATACCAGTGACTTCAGCAATCATTTGTGGTTTCTGTATGTGTTGCTAAAAGCCACGTACATGCTCTGTAAGCTATCAAAACTTCCAGCTGCTACTTCCAGGCAAATTTTTCTTGGTAGTAGGCAAGTAATTTAATCTTTGCACTGCTGTTAATCCGCTTTAATGATCCTTGGGATTGAAATTATCTTTTGCTAAGTGCATGCACTTCACCTTGTAAAAGGTGTTGAGTCCCAGTTAGATTGCTGGATGATGGCTAACAATCTATATATTATTGGGAAGCATCCACTTGGAGAATAAGGTAATGTTGTAGTCTGGTCCAGTGGAACTGATGGAAGATGTTGAATGCAATGAAAACATTCCTCCTCATCCTCTGTGCCTTATTTTTGTTTTTTT
>NW_005061632.1:0-1137 GCF_000277835.1 Geospiza fortis
ATTCCCGGGGATTTGGGGAATTTTGGGGTTAAGAATTCCCGGGATTTTGGGAATTTTGGGAATGGGGGAGAAGGAATTCCCAGGAATGGGGGGATGTGGAATTCCTGGGAATATTTGGGATTGGGGGATTCCAGGATTTGGGAATATTTGGGAATTCCAGGATTTGGGAATTCTGGGATTTGGGAATTCCAGGATTGGTGAAATGTTGGGATTCAGGAATGTTGGGGAATTCCAGGCTTCGAGAATTTTGGGAATTCCAAGATTGGGCAATTTTGGGAATGATGGCATTGGGGAATTCCAGGATTTGGGAATCCTGGGATCTTGGAATTTGGGAATTCCGGGATTTGGGAATTTTGGGAATTCCGGGATTGGGGATTTTGGGGTTTATGAATTCTGGGATCTGAGAATTTTGGGAATTCTGAGATTTGGGGAATTTGGGGAATTCCAGGATTTGGGAATTTTGAAAATGATGGCATTGGGGAATTCTGGGATTGGGGAATTTGGGGAATTCCAGGATTTGGGAATTTTGAAAATGATGGCATTGGGGAATTCCGGGATTGGGGAATTTTGGGAATTCCGGGATTTGGGAATTTTGGGATTTGGGGTTTCAGGTTTACGAATTCCCAGGATTTTGGGAATTGCGGGAATGCAGAGGAAGGAATTCCCGGGAATTTTTGTGATTTGGAATTCCTGGCAATATTTGGTTTTGGGGAATTCCGGGATTGGGGAATTTTGGGAATTCCGGGATTTGGGAATTTGGGGAATCCTGGGATTGGGGGATTTTGGGATTGGGGGATTTTGGGAATCTTGGGATCGGGGAATTCCAGGATTTGGGAATTCCAGGATTGTTGAAACTTTGGGATTCAGGAATTTTGGGAATTCCAGGATTTGGAAATTTGAGGAATTCCGGGATTGGGGAAACTTTGAGCTGCGGAATTCTGGGATTTGAGAATGTTGGGTTTAGGAATTCTGGGGATTCAGGAATTTTGGGGAATTCCGGGATTTGGGGATTTGGGGTTTCTGAATTCTGGGATCTGAGAATTTTGGGGAATTCCTGGATTCGGGAATTTTGGAAATTCCAGGTTTTGAGGATTTGGGGTTTATGAATGCTGGCATTGGGGAATTCCGGGATTTGGG
>NW_005061633.1:0-1136 GCF_000277835.1 Geospiza fortis
TTTTTTTTTTCTTTTCTGGGAAACGTGGAAGAAAGCATTTTACAGATATCATTTGTGAGTAACTGATGATCTCATCCCAAAGTAACCCTGCTTTATCTTGAGGTTTTCTAAAAAACCCAGAAGATGGGAAGAGAAGAAAGAAGGAAACAGTGCTTGTTGAAATCCCAACACTGGATATCCCAGACACTTGGTCTGGGTTATGTCGGGCATTGACCCAGATCTTGACGTGCAAAACCATCTCTCACCCTACTTTGGGAATGCTCACTAAAGAGCTGTAGGATCTCCAGGGATGTTCTGTTATCCTGAAGCTCTTCTGTCATGAAAACAATAATGCTCATAGTCTGAAAGCCAGAAAGACAGTGAGAGTGACATGGAAGGGTTCTCATTTTGGCTCCCATGAGTGTTCTGTATAAAGTGATGCAAGCCCAGTTAGAAATGCTGAAGAAAAATCTTCCTCAGAATAGCTTTCAACTTAATGATTTGCGTCTGTCTCCTCAGAAATGAAAGCACTGGGTTAATGTTACTTCCCTACCTAAAAGCTTAAAATAAAGTCTCTGTCTCTGTTTGTTTTAAGTACTAACACCCCATAAATATGTGATTGCCACTGTAGAAATAACTTGTGAAGAGTGTATTTCAAGGTCTTTTAATATTTGAGTGGGTGTTGGCTGTTTCACTGAGCCATAGTTATTTGCCAAACACTACTTGAATTTCTCATGAGCAATATTAAGATCACAGTGAGTACAAAAGGCATGCAGTAAAACCAATGTCCCCATCCTCTAAGCAGACTTTGACCCAGCCCTGATTGCAGTCTTTGCTAAAAGACAAAAAAATTAGAAATGGTATTTTGGTGCACTGCAGCACCTACACAAGAGTTTGTCTTTCTGTCCTTTGATCCACCAGGAATAGCAGGTTCTTATTTTAAGGAGTACACAATTCAAAGAAATGAAACTCTAAATAAAAGAGAGGAACCAGTACATTCTGTAGTCATTGGAATGTATTTAGAGCTTGTAGAGTTAAATGATTTACAGCTTTAGATATTTGGATGTGATTTCCATCTGTATGGTGTTACTCATTCCAAAGGGTCAATGAAAAGTACAATATTTTCTGTACTTATTTCCATTCAGCTAATGAGACTT
>NW_005061634.1:0-1136 GCF_000277835.1 Geospiza fortis
CAAAAAAAAAATCAAAATCAAAATTATGGGGAGAATTGAAAAAAGGAGAAACAATGCTTCTCTCATCCATCCATGGAGAACTTCCTCCTTCCCTCCCTGCACACCCAGCAGTAAGACTGGAGTTTGTGTGCTCCTCAAAAACTGCCCTCAGGACAGAAGATCTTGTGAGTGAATGTCTAGATGACTCAATACACTACAAGCACAGCAGAAAAGCATTTTCTATGTTTCAACAGCACCAGATATTAAGAGCAAAAGCTAGAAAACTTCAGTGGTTTTAGCTGGGACTTGTTTCATCTGTACCTTGGCTCCCTTCCACCTTCAGGCTTAGTCCACATCTGACATACTGAGACAGACCAGCATTATCTAGTTTGGAGAACATAGCCTTTAGCCATTAAGTTGGCAAAACTGAAGAACTGCAGTGAGTTAATCTGGCTGCTCATCAGCCAGGACAGGAGCGCTGCGTGTTGAGAAAGGCTCTCTGAAGCAGCACAGCATATCCTTTAATCCCCTGCCTCCTTGCAGAGGGCTGCCTTGTCCTGCCTGAGCACAGCCCATCTAAGCAAGCCTGGTTTTGCTCTGCCAGAAGGGTCCCATGAGCTCAGGAGGCTGCAGGCCCAGCGTGGGCAAGGGCAGTGACTGTGGTCACACGAGTGCCATCACACCACACAGTCCATCCTCTTAGGGAGAGACCAGATCGACCTCCCCATTGGATCCATGCAGCAGAACACTGCCAACAGATACAGCAAACATTGCTAGAAAGTGCAGACAGAACAGCAGCTGCTTTGACAGGCCTGAATTAATACCTAAATTAATGACTGAGAGCACAGCCTCTTTACAATGCAGTAATTGAATGGTTAAATACTTCAATTCATAAACACACACACATTTGATTTATTTGGCATACTGCCAATTGGAGATTAAAAAACAAAAAGAGAGAAAGACCCCTGGGGTATGCAAATCCATCATGTATCTCTGGCAGAACTGTCTCCCAAGAATGCTCTACCGAATTTTTAATAGAAGTATTGTCTAAAAGGCATGCCTTGTAAGCAAGCAAAATAGAATGGTATTCATCCATACTGTAAATGCATAATGGCATCCTCCTACTGTTAAGAAAGTGGCCCAGGGTTTTTTTGTTG
>NW_005061635.1:0-1136 GCF_000277835.1 Geospiza fortis
AGCATAGGTAACAGAGATGCATGTTGGTTTCATCTGAGAAATAAGTAGTTCTAGAGAAACAGTGCATGTAGAGATTTTCTTTAGAATGCAGAATAGACAGAGTGGGTCATAGTTTAAGTTCTACACACTAAATATCAATATTACAGTACCTTTAAGTCCACTTTGCTTGAAATTTCAAATTTGATTGTATTGCAGTGACATGGAACATTTCAGTGTTTTATGTTACTTGCTTCACAGCCCACACCTGGGTAGCTTAGCAAGGCTTTCTATGCAAGCATACTGCTTTTTCCATAAATTAACCTCATTCACTTAAGCAGTAGTTTTGTGTACAGCTAGGGAAGCCAGGCACCAGTAAGAGTGCTTTAGACCTGTTTTAGAATAGCAAAAATTCTGGAAAACCTGAATTTACACCCGTTTTTTAGACAAGACTCAGAAATAAGCTTTATCCTTCAATATCAAAATAGCTGAAGCCAAACATGGTTTTCCTTTGGTGTTGCCTTCTACACTGAAAGGCCTTAGTCTTGTTTGCAGGATGATGGCATTCTTTACTGTGGGTTTTTTTTTCTCTTTTTGCCTCTGTTATTCTGACTTAGGAACAGATGAGACTCTATTTGGAAACAGGAAAACAAAAATATGTCTGTCTTTTAAATTTAACTTCAGCCACTTACTCTGACTCTATGTATAGCAGTCATTGCCCTTAAAATAGCTCCAGAAAAAAATTCCATTTCTTCTTATCTCATGCTATTTAGAGGCAAATACTGCTAGCTGAAATTTAAGTGAAATTGAGGTCACTACAGATCTGGTATAATTTTGATTATCTTTTTGAGATAGCTTTGCTTATCTACTGAAAATGTTGGGTCCTAACCAATGTGGTTCTACTCTTGGTGACAGTGGGCTTGCATTTCTTCAGTGTGGAGAGACCACCAAGTGTATATTGAAGGACACACATAGAGAAAACAGTTAAGAGATTAGCTTTCACCTTTGTGTATGGGTGTGTGTGTTTATTGCCTGACTTAATTGACAAGGAAAATGTGCATGACTGCTCCTCCAAAGACCTGAGACCTGTCTCCATACCAGTACACTATTTAATCTGTCAGCTTTTTCTGGGATTTGATTCACTGGAGTGAGATGGCAAA
>NW_005061636.1:0-1136 GCF_000277835.1 Geospiza fortis
GCCCAGGTGCCCCCCAGGTACCCACGTTGATGCAGAAGAGCGTGGTCATGCGGTGCAGGTAGTTGGGGTCGGCGGCCATGGCCAGCACCTTGGGCACGATGGTGCCCTGCGCCCAGGTGTGCCCGAAGCGCTCCACCAGCTTGCGCAGGTTACTGGTGGCGGCCTCGCGGATGGCGTACACTGCGGGGGAAACCAGTGCGGACCAGCTGGGACCGGTTCCGACCAGTACACACCAGTATAGACCAATATAAACCAGTACAGACCAGTACACACCAGTATAAACCAATATAAACCAGTACAGACCAGTACACACCAGTATAAACCAGTACGGACCAGCTGGGACCGGTTCCGACCAGTACACACCAGTATAGACCAATATAAACCAGTACAGACCAGTACACACCAGTATAAACCAATATAAACCAGTACAGACCAGTACACACCAGTATAAACCAGTACAAACCAGTACAGACCAGTACACACCAGTATAAACCAGTACGGACCAGCTGGGACCGGTTCCGACCAGTACGGACCAGTATAAACCAATATAAACCAGTACACACCAGTACACACCAGTATAGACCAGTGCGGACCAGTACACACCAGTATACACCAGTGCGGACCAGTACAGACCAGTATAAACCAGTATAAACCAGTTGGAACCGGTTCCGACCAATACAGACCAGTATAGAGCAGTACAGACCAGTATAAACCAGTATAAACCAGTACAAACCAGTATAAACCAGTATAGACCAGTCTGAACCAGTACAGCGTAGTATAAACCAGCATGAACCGGTATAAACCAGTTTGGACTGGTACGGAATAATATAAACCAGTATAAACCAGTATGGACCCAGTTCCTCCCAGTTCCCTCCCAGTTTGTCCCAGTCCCTCCCAGTTTGTCCCAGTTTGTCCCAGTTCCCTCCCAGTCCCTCCCAGTTTGTCCCAGTTTGTCCCAGTTCCCTCCCAGTCCCTCCCAGTTTGTCCCAGTTTGTCCCAGTCCCTCCCAGTTTGTCCCAGTTTGTCCCAGTCCCTCCCAGTACCGTGATCCACCAGCCAGGCCATGCAGAGCGAGTTCAGTTTCTCATCGAAGAACTCCACGCCCTGGGGGTGGGAGAGACCAGTAAGGACCAGTA
>NW_005061637.1:0-1136 GCF_000277835.1 Geospiza fortis
TTTTTTTTATTTTGTTAAGTGACAGCCAGTGCTTAGGTGGGAATGTATTTGAAAAGAGTGCCCCATAAAATACCAGAGCAAAAATAATGAGAGAAACTTTTCAAACACTTCTAAGGAACTGTGTCCCCTTGAATAACACTCACTGTCAAATACTCATTTGTGCTTAGTCACTGTGTCCATTACTGTGCCAAGATAAGGCAACTTCTCTGTCATTGCAAAGGAGATTGTTGTTTGGATGCTGACACACCAACTGCCCACACACTGAGACAATATAAAAATCAAATGTGCTCTGTGATTAAAGGAGGTGATCCTTGAGAATTTCAATTATATGCTACTATTGGACTGAACAGTTGGTAATCTGAAAGCTTAATATTTAAAAAAGTGTTATTACCCTAATCTTCTCTGGAAAATGGGCCATAGTATGGAGTCAAACAGATATGTCAAAACCTATTAAGTTGGATTTAATTACAGTTCTTAGTGCCTGGAGTGTCAAATTCAAGGAAGAACCTAAAAACTAATCATAATTTAGGGTCATAATAAAATTTCACTCGGTTCATAACATCTACCTAATAGCCTCCATTTGGGGAAATCATTGATATTTCCATAAGCCACATGATTCCTTCACAAAACATTTACTAACTTGCAATATTCCTCAAAGCCCATGATTTTGAAGTTCAAGTTCATGTTCATATTCAAGTCAGTGGGAAGTTACCTGGATAAGGACTGAATTAAAAAGTTCAGCTGCCAACATGTTTTCCCAGATAGTGCTGAGAACAGGCAATATTTTGAGAGAAATCTGACTGATAATGAGAAGTCCCTTTTAAGTTTGTGTATGTCTTCCTGGCCATGTCTGTGTCCAGCAGCATAATGCAGCTTTATCACACCCCTGTTGAAATGGAAGGTAAGGCTCTCATTTACATTAATGTTACAGAGAGAGTCATGTCCCTAAATAATCCCAGCTAGCAAAACAGCAGTCAGAGATCCACTTTAGTCATGATTGCCACAGGGGTTTATCTGAATCTCTACCCACAGGGCCTGTAAAATAAAAGGCCAGGTGTTACATAATGTCAGACAACAACAAAAATACGTAACTCTTAAAAAATAGGCTATCTTGTGGTGGTGTTTGCAGGGGTCCC
>NW_005061638.1:0-1136 GCF_000277835.1 Geospiza fortis
CAGTTCAGATTAAGACTTAGGCTGTGTGTGATGAAAAGAAATGAATCAAGGAGTAATCCTGAGAAAACTGTCAAAGGGTGTGAGGTGCTATGTTTGGACATTTTTCTTTGATTAGCTTTTTGGTGGAAGAGGTTTTGCGATCTTACACTGACAACCTAATATGGATGACAGTCTCTCTTTGCAAATGCTCACCCTTCTGTAAATAGTATTTCTCCCTTTGTTTTTATACAGGAAATTCAGAACAAGCAAAAGATGGGGCCCAGTGATGAGACCCCTCGGAAGGGTCCAGAGTCTCTCCCAGTCGGGCATCACGATATTATCACTGATATCGCAACTTTCCAGACCACACAAGGGTTTATAGTAACTGCATCAAGGGATGGGATCGTTAAAGTGTGGAAATAAAAATTGTACTAATATATAGTATGTAAATATTTGTAATAAAGAAATAGTGTTATAATGAAGTTTTCAAGGACTGTTTCCAGTTAATGGAATGGACTGGACTTTAAAAACTATAAAAGCAATGATAAAATCAGTTACCTGTATCCTACCACCCTGTTGGCACTTCCTAATCACATCTTATATTAAAGCTTTTTGGTATCCATAGCATTTCCTTGAAATATCAGGGAATCTATGAAGTCACTTAGCTTGGTTTTGACTACACTGTTCATCAAGAACCTTTCAGAAAATTATTTCAGGACGTCCCACATGACACATTCTAAATGTGCATAAAGTAAAGAGCTGGTGTCTAACTGCTCCTGTGTTGAATCTGAGAAATGAAATAAGAACCAGTGCACTGATGTCCCTGTACATTCTAATAACTATAATAAAGTCCACTTGAGCTTCCCTGTTTGGTACTTGGGTTTCTTTACATCTGTGGTTCCCCTGCAGTGATTCCACAGTCTCAGCTGCCAGAGCCATTGGGCTCATTGTCATTTGAGATCATCTTAGCATTGTGTCAATCCTCAGCTGTCCTTTGACAAGTGTGTCCTTGGTCCTCAACTGTGCCTTGCATCCATCTTGCTTTAAACTTGAGTCTAAGACTAAACTCTGCTGTCCTGGGAACCTAAAGCAGCACCACCAGAATGGTCTTCTCTGTCATTCAGTACAGATGTCAAAAGTAGCCAAAACATGCCTTT
>NW_005061639.1:0-1136 GCF_000277835.1 Geospiza fortis
TTCTTTTTTTTCCCTCATTCCTGTGAAGAAAAATCACTCAGTTTAAAAATGGTAGGCAGTGGACAACAACTTCAAATGAGGTATTTTTTTGCTGCTGTTGTTGGTAATTGAAATGAGTCCTTCCTTTGCTCTTGCTACACTACCCCAGGAGAAGAAATTGCCCTTGTTTTAGATTTAAACTCTGTGTCTTAACCAGTGATAACTCGCCTGTAAACATTTGAGCCGTCCTGCTGACCTGCAATAGGCTATTCATGCTCTTAAAATTAAGGGCACACAAAGTACTCAGCTATGTGAATAAGGAGCTCTTCAACAACTGCTTAAGGCAAGGAGAAGTTCTCAATGAAAGAAATACATAAGGGAGTCACAGCAACAGGAATTCTGAGTATGACAGACATGCAGGATTGGACCCTGAGCCTGACAAACAAGTATTGCTGAACTGCATTCATTCACATGGCAGCATCCGTAAGACACAGCTCATCGGTGTTTGCTGCTTCAAATAGTTGAAGTCAAAACAAGCGTGAGTGATTTGATGTCTCTACACAGCATAATTAGAGATGTAAACAATAACTGCCACTGCAGAAACTGGAGCAATATGCTAAGTAATTACCTGAGTTATTTTGGCCTGGCTACGTTCTGCATCATTAGTATAATTACGGGAATTGAATTCAAGCCCATCATACCTTTGATAGTTCAGTTTGTGCACAACAACCTCAGCCTCAGTTTTTATGATGTTCCTTGATCGTCAAGGGTGGCCCATGCTCTCTCCCATTTTTTGTCATCTGAGCTACAAAGGAAAGACCCATTAATGAAAACAAGGTTAATTATGCTCTCATCAGAATAGCTGCAGAAGAGATTTCTTCTGAGAAAGAGCAGAGTGGGGAGTCCATTTGTTCTATTCCCTTCTTCCTTAAAAAATAAAGTAAAACCACACAATGAAGGTCTCTATTTACATTTCAGAGTTCTTTTCAAGCGTAATATGCCTGTGTGAATGTACCAAACACAAGTGAAGCATGAATAATATGTGACTATTTTTCCCTTTTTCCTTATATTGCTAGCACTCTATTTTTTAACTCTTCCCAAGACCAAGAAGGTAACCATTTCCCTGCCCCTTTCCTCTTTGTTTCTTTTTTTTTTTT
>NW_005061640.1:0-1136 GCF_000277835.1 Geospiza fortis
CTTCCCAGGAGAAAAACCCTGGGCAAAAGTATCATGTTCAGAGAATGAAAACACCACAGCCAAGAACTTTCCAGCTGCCTCCTGTAGAGGTGAATGTTCTCCTTCCCTACAGATACAGACAGCCCAGAAACAGGGAGGAATCATTAGACTGTTGTCTAGAAGTTCCCACTGACATCTGTGACAGAAACATCAAGGTATGACAGAGGCAGGGAAGGGGGGTCCAAGCTGACTGCAGAGGACACTGTGCAGGTACAGTCATGCCAAGATCCCTGGGACAGCCTGACCTATTGGACGAACAGAGTCAGATGTCCATACTGCAGTAAGTCAGAAGCTTTCATGGTTCTTGTGTTCATAGTTCATAGTAATCACCTCTCACTTCCTATCAACCCACCAGTAGAAAACCTCTCAAAAGACAGTGCAGTAACACCAAGAAATACTTGACCACAGAGAAAACACAGAAGAGCAGTGTTGAGTACACTCTGTGTCCAGTATAGAGGTGGGAGGAGTACCCACTGCAGCTCCTAAGAAAGGCTCACTTGATCTTATGGGAGGTTTCTAGCCTGCAATACCCAGGGATTCAGTTCCTCAGAAAATACAGCAGTCAGCTGTAGAATAGTGGTGGAGGTGAGACAACCAACATGTGTCCTATGTGAAGAGCATAAATAGTCCTCAAAAGAGGGACATGACCCCAACACCCACTCAGCAGTTATCCACCTCCTGTGGTCTGGCACAGTGACCCAGCTCCACCAGAGGCTTGGCAGTATGATGATCCATTTGATATACATCCTGATGGTTAAATATGTGGGAAAGGTGCAATGAATGCTCTTTGCTAAGGAGGGACTTTGTCTGGGGAGTTGCTGGGTGAATGCCATGAGGACCAAGCTTTATTCAGGAGCAGTGTAAATCCTGCTCAGTAATCTGGGCTCAGGAGAAAAGTAAGTGTACAAGCTCCATGAAGGGAGCATGCTCAGATTTCTTTGGCTAACACTGCCTTGTGATAAGCAGCATTTACTCTCTATGTGGCTCCTTGGTCAATCCTTGGGGGCCTGTGTTAGCTGAATAAAATACCTGACTCCATCATGTTGCTCCATTTGGTTGAGATAAAACAGCTGCTGTCATTGTTTCAAATCAATTCA
>NW_005061641.1:0-1135 GCF_000277835.1 Geospiza fortis
TGTTGAGGAGGAGCAAGGATCTGGGTGCAAAGGGTGCTGGTCATACTAGGTGAAAGGCATGTCACATTCAGAATGCCTCCCCATAGCAAAGGGTTTGCTAATGTGCTCTCATCCTCTCATGTTGCCCCAGGTACCTCAGACAATTCCTACATGGCAAATGAAGGGAGAGACATTTATAACGTGACAGACTCATGCTAAGGCTGGCAGGGAATATCGTTAACCTCACGAGTCTTGATGTGACTGAAGAGGCTCGAGATCTGTATGGGAGACAAGTCTGAAAATTAACAGCCTCATTAATCAAATCACAATGTTTTGACAACTTCATGGTGTGTATGCAATCTATAATCTCAATACAATTTAGCTAACGCTTTTATGCAACAAGAGGTTTTTTTGCAATAACTTTATGTGGAAAGACTCCACCTCACAGCAAAATTACTAGATTATCAGAGTAAAAAAGCATAATAAAATGAGATTCAAATAGAAAATCCTGCCGGGATTATGAAGGGGGTAGCACACCTCCTTTTTTCCTACTCTAATTTACTGACAGCAGTATAATCATCGTCATCACTTATTTAGATAGTCTGGGGGAAAGCTGGCCAACCTCTCACACCTGAGCTCAGGTACTGGAAATACTCCTCTTCAAAGCAGAAACCCTTTGAATCCACTTGCCCAGTGTGTTTAGTCAGGAGTAGAACAAGAGTGGATAACCTGCTGGGGCACCCTACCATGACGTGCCAGAGCACGTCCTTCAGATAACCAGTTCTCCAAAGCAACAGGTCACTCAGGGTAACTCAGAGTAACTCTGGGTCTCCCAGAAGTCAAACACTCATTTTCTGCTGAAGTACAGACTGTGCCCCAAATCCTTTGTTTTTTCAGGCTCCTTGTAAGTACCTACCCTAAGGAGCTTGGGTATACACGGTTGTTTCTTCCCCACCTAGGGATTTATGCAGGGGGTTTATTAATACTTCTGAGTATTAATTGTCTAAATCCCTGCACATCTAGGCAAGGCTACATCAATGATTATTTCTGGGTTATAAAGAAATGTTGTTGCTTGTTACAATGGGCTTCATAGAAGAAGGTTTGGCAAAGGTAGCAAAACACTGTATAAATGTTTTGGAATGGAGAGTCACAAAAA
>NW_005061642.1:0-1135 GCF_000277835.1 Geospiza fortis
TTTTTTTTTTCTGCCAGCTCCAGGTCTGCTTTAGAAAGGCACTGGAAGAAAGGAAGGAAAATGAGGTTATCCCAAAAAAATCTACTACTATTTGGTAAAGGCACAGGAATAGAGAATGAAGCAATGGTTTAATATTGGGAGTAGAAGCTGCATGAAGTAATCACCTGAACATTTACTTCATTCATTAGTGCAAAGCAAATGCTGGATTGTGCAGAAGTCAATGAAAATTTTCCATGGTTTTGCTGCAGGCTTTGCTGAATGACACCACTTGTCCACAGAAGTGCTCTGAACCTCAGACTCAGAGCCTCAGCGGTGCACCTGGAGCTCTGCATGTGGAATCCAGCAAGGTGAGAAAGGCATCTCTAATGTCCTGGGAGCAGGGAACCTGTGGCTTTGCACCTAGAGGGTGAGTTCTGCACTCTTCATCTGCATTTTGTAACAGCTCTCAAGATCTTGAAGATAATCTAGGATTAGTAAAAAAAACCCTGTAAATCAAGTAATGCACATGTTCTTGTTGCTTAGAAGTTAGAAACCATGGTTTATTCTAAGTAGAAATCTGTTGCTTGGATATGTAAGGATGTAAATTAAGTTTGCGAGACTTTACAAAGGGACAAGGTGCTAGGAATAAATTGTTAGTTAATCCTAATTGTTGCTGCTTGTCCAGTGTAATTACCACTTTGTACATGAATGCAAGGCTTCAAAAAGGAGCCAGGGAAGCTCCCTCTGCCCAGGAGCTCCACATTTCTCTGCAGACACCCAGTGCCATGAAGCATGTGGAGCCTGCCTGGCGCCTGCTCCATCTCCTGAGTAAGGGCCATGGGGAGAGGGAAGCCAACACAAACTGCGCTCCAGCAGGACTGGGCTCTCAGTGTTTCTAAGGAAAGTCCAACTGGCAGCAGTTAAAGCTGCCTTGTGGGGCTCTGGCCCTCTCCAGCTGTGCTGGGCACTGCCACAGGGCAGGAATTCAGGGATGGTCATGCTCTCTTTAACTCTTAGCTCAGACTCTTGACCCAGTGCCTGGGCCACCTTGGTGAGCTTGCAAAGCGTTTGCTGGTCCTTTCCAATCCTGCTCTCATGTGCTTGGTTCATTGGCACAAGGGCTAACACTTGCTATTTTTGCAGGATTGACTGGCTG
>NW_005061643.1:0-1135 GCF_000277835.1 Geospiza fortis
ATCTCATTAAAAAAAAAAAAAAAAGGAATAAGCATACTAATGTAGCTGCTTCAGTGTTTCACAAGGCAAGTCATGACAGTCATTTGGATTCTGATTGGGGAAAAAAATAAAACCAAAGAAACTTTAAACATTTTCCGTGGTCTCCAATGGGAAATTCTAACTTTGTTTAGGCATGGATTCTTCACATTAAATTTGATTACTCTTTCACTGTGAAAGGGGAAATCTCCCAACACAGTGAAGTGGGTGTGGTGATTGTCATACAGAGATAACAAAACTGTGATCTCTCTGTCAGCATGGAAAAATCCCACCCTTCATCCTGCAGAGTGCCAGCTGAAGAAACCCATCTGTCCAGGGCTGATAACCCAGGGTAGGGATGAAAGGCCAAATCTGTGAGTGGTTTGTAGGACATTCATAGGCAGTGAACTTTTCAGGTCATAAGTTACACCTAACATTATTTTGGCTGAAGAATAACTGTTAAGGAAGAATAAATGCTAACTTTCAGCTACAGCTCCTCTCACTGGGCTACCTGTTTGGAGGGCATTAGTAATGACTCCCGTTTCTGAATCAAAGTGGTCCCAGTATACTTGGAACAGCTCTGTGGGAATATACTGATGGAAGCAATTCCAACCCTCCTCAGCAGAGTCCCAGTGTAAATCCAGAGGTAGATCCTAGCCTGGGGTCTGAGCCTCAAACATTATTCACAACAGAGAAACTTCAATATCCTCGGATGATCTGTGCATTCCACTTAGGGTATTTGGTTTCAATCACAGATATTGAATTGTTTAAAAATTGAAAAAGCAAGTTAGCCTCTACCACTTTATATACTGGAATCAGCTTTAAGCATTCTCTTGTGCATACATTTCCAATTAGAATGACACTGTTCTCCCAAGCTATGAGATTCATTGTTTAAATGATCATTTTGTTAATTCCTATGCTTCATTATTTGAAATTCTCTGTAGCTTCAACAATGAGTTCTAAAAATACTTAATGCCTTGGACATACAAAAAATTCAAGGTGATCCACTATCTAAGATAATGGAAAATCAAACTCTAACTTCAGTGTCAAGATCATTTTCTTATCAAGGTTCTCAGCTCACTCCTATTTTGTCAGTAAGATGGTAAGAGATGCAAAAAAA
>NW_005061644.1:0-1135 GCF_000277835.1 Geospiza fortis
CCTTGTATTTCAGTTTAATATTTAAATCTGTCTTGAACCCTAGAAAAGCATTGACAGTTTCCCTTCTTCATAGCTTCTAGGGGAAATAAAATATTGCTGTAACTAACTCTGCCAGTTTAGCCAAGTGAAGACTAAAGAAGGTCATGTTCATAATGTGCCCTGATTACACAGTACAAAATATGGTTTACAATTTCTTGAGTTAGCTTTTGCTTAGAATGAAAATGGGGATTCTGAAACTGTTTGATCCTTTAATTGAAGGTTCAAGGTTGCTTTATGTAGTCTCAAAAAAAGCTAAATGTCAGTGTTAAATCTTCCTTGCAGTTGTAAGTTAAAGTGCAGCTGGGGTTTAAGACCCTTTGGCTTTCAGAAGATTCTTCTTGCAGTTTATAGATTATGTGGTTCAGTCAGCTCACTTCATCTTCCTTGATGTAAAAAAATACAGATGAGTTTTTAATTTAAACTTGTTTTCCAGGTATTGACTTGTCTTTTATAATACTTCCCCAGCATCCCTTGCTATTAGTGGTTTCTTTGGAAGTAGCAGAACTGAACATAGCAGCAGTGTAAACCCAAGCAAAGCAACACTGCTTTCTCCTGGGGTCCAGCGAGAAAATTTCTCAGATTCCTTCAGGGTAGATCACATCCACCTTACATCTTGTCCCTGGGTCTTTTCTGTTGGGAGCCTTGTAATGACGGGACATGAGGTTTTCTGTAGTTTTTTTGCTCACGATATGTGAGAAACAGTGTGGTGGCTATACTGTAACTCAACTGTGTGCCACCCTGGTGTTTCTATAGCATAAAATGGAGTGTAGATATTTTATGCTTTGAGCTGTAGCATGAAGGCAAGCTTGGATGCACAGAAGCACTATGGGATGCTGTTGGAGGACTGCAAAGGGCAGAAGAAACCAAATTTCACGCAGGTTTATCCATACTATATTTTGGGAGTAGTCATTAAGTAAAATGTTTCAAAACAGCACCTGGGCCCTGTTCTGGAAAGGTGTAATATGAATGGTCAAAAACTAAGCCAGAAATGAACTAACAGTTAAATGACTAGACAGGGCTGCAGTGCTCAGGTTTACTTACTGACCCTCTTACTTGCAGATCAGATTTTCCTAGTGTTTAAGTTGTGGTGTAGTTC
>NW_005061645.1:0-1135 GCF_000277835.1 Geospiza fortis
TTGTTTGAAAATTTCCTGAATTTTTTTTTTTTAATTCCCTGGATTTTTGTGGGAAATCCTTGGGTTTTTTTTTTTTGAGGTAATTTGCTGGATTTTTTGGAGGAATTTTCTGGATTTTGTGGGGATTTCCTCTGGATTTTATGGGAATTTCTTTGATTTTTTTTTTTTTTTAGGAATTCATTTAATTTTTGTGGGAATTTCTTGGGGGAGAATTTTCTGCTTTTTTTTTGGAATTTCTTGAATTTTTGGGAATTCCCTGGATCTTGGTGAGAATTTCCTGGATTTTTATGGGAATTTCTTTGCTTATTTTAGGAATTCTTTGGATTTTTGTGGGAATTTCTTGGATTTTTGTGGGAAATTTTCTGGAATTTTTTTTTAATGACCTGGATTTTTGTGAGAATTTTCTTGATATTTTAAAAAAAATTTCTTAGATTCTTGTGGAAATTTTCTGGATTTTTGTGGGAAACTCTTTGATTGTTATTAGGAATTCTTTCAGTTTTTTCTGGGAATTTCTTGGTTTTTTTGGAGGGAATTTTCTGAATTTTTTTCCTGCAATTTGTGGGAATTTTCTCGATTTTTATGGGAATTTCTTGGATTTTTGTGGAAATTCCCTGGATCCTTTTGGGAATTTTCTGGATTTTTAAAAAATTTGTTGGATCTTTTTCGAATTTTTTAATGGAATTTTTTGGCTTTTTGTAGGAATTTCTTTGATTTTCTTTTTTTTTTAGGAATTCTTTTAATTTTTGTGGGAATTTCTTGAATTTTTGTGGGAATTCCCTGGATTTTTTTTTTACGTTCCTGGAATTTTGAGAATTTCCTGGATTTTTTTTTTAAGAACGCCCCGGATTTTTCTGGGAATTTCTTGGATTTTTGGGGGGAATTTTTTTTTTCTTTTTTAATTTCTTAGATTCTTGTGGAAATTCCCTAGTTTTTAATGGGAATTCCCTGGATTTTTTTGCGGGATTTTTTTTTTTGTGAGAATTTTCTGAATTTTCTTTGAAAATTCCTTTTTTGTTTTAGTGACATTTCCCTAAAAACCCCCCTAAAAAACTTCCCCAAACCCTCCGTAAATCCTTCATCCCAAAAATCCCCTTGGGGAAAACCCAATCCCACCCCGGATTCCCATTTTTTTTTT
>NW_005061646.1:0-1135 GCF_000277835.1 Geospiza fortis
CCATGGCAGGGCTGGATTGGAATTAAAGTGTGTTTAAGGTCAATTTCAACGTTTTAAACGTCTAAGATTCTCGGCCAAGAATTTGTTTTACAACAAAGGAAAACATCTGGAAAGTTATTTGGGTTTTGAGCATTTTTTAAGCTCAATATTAAGAAGACTATAGCTCTGATGGGACTTTTCAATCTTTTTAAAGCAAAATCAGGAAAAAATATGCCCACAATTAACTAGTTTTCAATTGGGCAATACATTTTCATTGCAAGGATGAAGGGGAGATTTCAAATAGGAAGTATAAACAGTTCTTGTTGAAGTGGACATTTCTTTAAATGAATTTTAGCCTTCTTAGGACTAGGTTCATTATACTTCAACCAAGATAGTGAAGATGCAGTAGAAAGCATGGAGTGAAATTCTCTGAAATACTATCATATTAACAGCACATATTTCAATAAAATAATTTCCTCATAATTCTACTGCTGAAATAAGAAATCACATAGATTTTAAAAACAGTTCCATTCAGGCAGAAAAATCAACATAGACACTAATTCCTAAAGCCAAATTTAAAAAAGCAGCATTTTCCTTTTGAGAAGGGAAATGAAATCTTGCGAATTCAATGGGAATCAATTGGACAAGCTTTAGTCAATGTAACTGTACGTGATGGCATGCCATCTATTTTCAGAGAATTAAATTTGGGAAATAATTCCTTTTCTTTGTTTGTTGGTTCTAGAGTATCCATGCCATGTACCTCATGCCTTAACGTTAAAGTTCTGTCACCGTCCTAGATTTCCCCCTGCTTCTAAACAACTGTGAGGTCAGTCATGTAATGATTTGGTCCTTTACATTGCACCTTATGTAATCCAGGTCCATTTTCATGTAGTCACTAAAAAATCAATATATCTGAATTTTCAGTTTTTTTTCAATCCTATTTCAGTTGATAACATATACTTTCCAGAGTTATTATAAGTCTATCTAGTCGATTTAGCAATAGAAGGAATATTAACCAAACACACACTTAAAACCCATGGTAAAACATTGAGGAAGAAGACAAAATTTTCAAGGGAAGTTAGGAGGAACATACATGGAAGCATAAAAATATTCATAAAAAAATGAAAGACATCAAAAAGCAAGGCATGCCATCAAG
>NW_005061647.1:0-1135 GCF_000277835.1 Geospiza fortis
TTTTTTTTTTTTTTTCGTCCCAGGACTCTCAGTAATTTCCCCAATACTCTTTATGGTCCTGTCAATGATGTGATTGACATCTGTGTTATATGTGCATGTGTGGGCAGCCCAAAGCTACCCAGACCTGCATTCTTGTTGAGTTGCTTGTTATTTATCACCCCCTTTGTCTCTCTTCCCTTGGTTGCTTTCCTGATTTCTCCATTCTACTGCTATAATTTTAAAAACTGTGGAGAATTGCCTCATTTCACTAAAAAACCAATCACGGCACAAAAACTTTGCTCTAAGAAGAGATAATGTTCTCTAGCACATAAAAACCCCTAATGTGCCCTATTTTTAAAATACTGGCATGTATTGCTAAAGGAATCTTTCAATATATCCTGGCATGCAGTGGATGCTTAACACTCATTTCCTCTCAAGTATCAAACCCAGATGATGAAAGTTTAATCCTTTGGCCCAGGTTCTGCACATTGCATCTTTCAACACAACAAAATGCCTTGCACTGGACTTCAGTGCAGGGTCTTGGGTTAGAAAAGGTGCAGTTTTGGCAAATAAAGTTCCATTTCCAAGGTACACATCCAGCCAGCCAAGGCATTGCTTAGCAGAACTACAGTGCCTTAAAGCCATCTGCACAATTTCTCAAAGCTTCACTTCTCTGATGGATAACAGATGGAGGAGGAAATTTATAAGTAAAAGATTAGAGCAACTCTGTTTATAAACAGGAGTACTAATCACTCTGCCTTTGCCCTGGAGACCAGATTTAATCCTGAGGTTTAACTTAATGCAACTCTCTTGTTTCTGCTGCCAACTGAGAACATTCAAACACTGCCATGATAAGGGATACTTTGGGATGATACAAAGCTAAACATTGCTTGGCAATTGATGACCCAGCATTTAATCAGTGATTACTCTCAACAAAACATGGTGAAGTAATGGGCTGGGTAATTTGTGCCTTTAACATTTGTCATCTCCCAGTGTTTAAATCCATTTGCTCAGCAGCCCTCCATTGCATTTATGCTAGGTCAGTAGCACCTGCACTTTGTACCCTCACCTGGTGCTTGTGGTAATAATAACATGCTGCCATTTTGCTTTTTTGTTTGTTTATTAAAGCAACAAAGGTTCAGGGATCATCCAGGAC
>NW_005061648.1:0-1135 GCF_000277835.1 Geospiza fortis
TCCTTTGTCCTTCAGACCTAACTCTGAGATGCCCAGTTACATAAACCATAACCACGTTGTGCAAGTTATTATGACAGCGAATGTTCTTGTCATTTGTCCTTTACCATTTATTCCTATTGTCTGTATCAGAAGTCCTTCTCCATCATACCAGGAAATCAGCAATTTCCTTTCCAAACAGCACAGCAGAATTTACAGCTATGTATTGAAGGATGTATCAGCCTTTGCAACCTACGCATTTATGTTGGAGATACCAACAGCAGTAAAACAAGTGAGTTTAAGTCAATAAACAAAATAGATACAAGTGAAAAAACAGATAATCTGATCTCAGTTAAAAGCATGTGAACAAGGAGAAGACTTATTGAAATTAGTGGAACTACTGATGGGTTATATCAGTGCTAACAAGGGAGGGCTACAATCACCCTTTGCAAGCAATTGAGAACACAATCTACCATTGCACTGCCTGACAAATTTGTAACTCATCTTCTGAGTGGAAGAAAACTATGCCAAAGACTTCAACCACCTGAGAAAGCCAAGGGCCTAAAGAGTGCATATATTTCATTCACTTACAGAATGGGAAATTCACTTTTAGACCTCTGCTTCCCTATTGCTCAGTCTACAGATTAATTTTAAGCTTATTTTGAATTTTAAAAAATCCTAAGGAAATACATTTCAGTCTACAGAGCAGAAAAGCGTCACCAATTAATGACTAGGATCCCTTTACTGGAGACAGCCAAGCTCTAAGCCTTCTCTGAAGGATATGGAGTGCATACACACACACACAAGATTATGCAAATCAAAAACCCATCACATTATGCAAACAAAAATTACTCTACTACACACAAGTTCATGTTAGTCTTTATGACAGTCACACACCACAGGAAACCCAATTTCCACCAAATCTAAAAAAAAATAAATAATTCATGACTTTTGAGCTGTTGAAGGAGATCCTACAGCTACACACATCCCATCTCAACCAACTCGCAAACGCAGCTCTAAAGGCTGTTTACCACACCAAGATTTTCACCAGAGCTGCAACCAAACATGAGGCAGTAAAGACCATGATATGCTATCCATTACACCAGTGTAAAGCAAGAGTAAGTCCAAGTTTGCAGAAGAGCAGCACTGAATCTATTCA
>NW_005061649.1:0-1135 GCF_000277835.1 Geospiza fortis
ATTTCCCCTCTTTCAGTTTGAACCCAAAAGATTGTTTTGAGTTTCTCTGTTATACAGCATGATTTTATTCTGTATATTGTTTATTTGCATCAAAGGAAAACATTTGAGCCATTGTGCTTAAAATTGAGTACAAGAAATACAGAATAAAAACCTTCTGTAAAATCTATCAGTACATTTCCTTCATACTTAGAAAACAGTATTTTCTTGTGCCTGTTAGCTTGGATCCCTTTCATTCTTCTCATTGTCCTAATCTGAGAAATTTGCTCACTCACAAAGATACCTTATAAAGTCCCTATTCTTTGATTCAGTGTCTAAGCTTGATATATAATCAGTGGGAAATGTGTCAGGATTAGTCAGTACTTGCCGAAGCTATGTCAAACCATGGCAAAATCTCACTGACCCTTAGCTCATGATTTATCAAATGTAGCTAATACACATACAAAATGAAAACAGATTTTAAGAGGGAGAGAGAAGAAATTACTTTCATTTTCTTTTCTAATGAATATGCTTTTGAAGTTAAGACTTGGTCAAAGACACTGCAGACAAGGCCATGACAGTGAGGAGAGCACTCTCTTTTGAAAATTTGTACCTGTGATGGTACTTCCTAAAAGGTGGTCCTGGCTTGGAAAATCAAGAGTGTGCATGCCAATTGTAAGAAGTTCAGGCTCAGATTCACATAATAGTTGGTGTAGAGTGTGATTCCCACCTTTCATACATCAGTCTGGTCACCAGAACAGCAACCTGAGACTTCGCTACCTTGTTTCTCTTTCATTCACTGCTTAAGGGCTAAAGTGAGTGCCTCCTACCTTGCAGAAGAAAAAACTTGAAAACTATACTGGAGAAACAGGACACAGGGTTGTTGGGTGGTGATACAGCTTTGACAGCATCAGAGAAGGGCTTTTCCCTCCCTTTTTCCCTTGTTGGGGGCCAGGGTGCTTGTTTAACAGGTTCCTCTTCAGGAAGACAGCATTCAAAAATGAGGGGTGCAACACTGTGTCCACACGAGGTTTTATCAATCACAGAGGTTTGTTATCACTGTGACTCCTATAAGCAAAATTTATTACCTCTTTAGAATCTGATTTGTTATTCACAGAAATGTATTGCAAGAGAAACATACTCCTTTTTTGTTTTGTTT
>NW_005061650.1:0-1135 GCF_000277835.1 Geospiza fortis
TTTTTAAAGTAGCTATTTAGTATTTTTATGATTCCAGCATGGTCAGAATATAGAAGTGGGTATAACCACAAGTACAATTTGTAAAGACATTTGTTGGATGAAACATTTTACAGTCAGGAGACATTATTCATGGCTCTTGTTAAGTAGAAAATAGCACTACATTCCATTTTGCCATGTTTCTTTTTTGTAAAGAAAGTTACTCTTTGTTTGGGTTTCTTAGACCCACCCTAGCTACAATTTTCCATCTACAGTAGTATCAGAAATGAAAGTAAACTTGATGCTAATAGCCATGCATCTATTTTAAAAATATTTGTTTGTTAAACAACATTGAAAATGTTGGGAATGTCTGTTAGTGTATTGCTAAATCACAGTCCACATTGAAAATTGTTTAATTCAATACTTGTGAAGTTTAACTATCATTAGTTTTACTTTAGAACATAAAAGCAGAGCTGAGTTCAAGTAAATAATTGCCATATTTTGCCAGCCTCTGTGCAAAGCCTTTGGAAACAGGTGCAGAAACAGCAGCTCACAGACAACATACAGTGCTGATACACCCCTGCAGGTAACTGTATAGCCACATAGACAGCTATACAGAAAGGCATGTATTGCCTTATTGTGTATTGCCTTACTCTGTGCATTGGTAGCCTGTGTCATTGCCTGCTGCTGAAGACAAAATCCACCATGTTAAGAGGTGGATAAGTAAGAGGTAAGTAAGAGGTTTGCAGCCTTTGCTGTAATTGATGTGGTGTAAGTATTGGCGTAGAGAAGAGGTCCTATATGCTTATCTGCTCTTGCCATTCCTAGTCCTGGGTTAAAGGTCTGTAAGTTCTCAAGATAGGTGCAACAAAGTGAAGCTCGGTGGTGTGGTATCTGGAATTTGTCGGAGTACAGAACTTGCTAGGATCTAGACTTTCTTTCTAGAGAGAGACTGTTCTAAAACCACTGGAGTTTTCCTCTGAGTGACCACAGATAATATGGTTGGATGCATTTCATTACTCCTTGTTAATGGGAACTTCACAGAACTTATCTTAATTATCTGTTGGATGAGAGATGTAAATATTACAACTAGTAAATACAAGTACATTTCTGACACTTGGACTTCCTGCTAAGTCATTTAGAATAATAAATATTTTTT
>NW_005061651.1:0-1135 GCF_000277835.1 Geospiza fortis
AAAAAAAAGATCTGCTTATCCATTTTGTAGTCCTCTCTCACTGGAGTATGACACATTATAGACTAACTTTTATGAATGGTGGTGTATAAAACCCCTGTGAATTAGGTAAGTGTAAAGCTAACATTTCATAGAGACAGTGAGGAAGAGATGTAATCTATGATATCAGGACCTTGTGATTCTCTTATTTAGCTGTAGTAGCAGTTTAACATAAGACAGTTACTCACGTGCAAACTGTTAAGCAGATCTATGAGTTGTTTGCTGGACCAGGACCAAAGTGCTCGTTGCGTTGGAGGATGGAACCCATAAACTGGAACACTGTGGGCAGCTATACCTTTTGCAGAGCTGAAATTTTAGCACTTTCTATTTTCATAAGAGTGACAGTGTTATGTAACTAGCATATAGATGAACTTATGTTCATTCCTAAAGATCATAAAATATTCAAGAATATTTGTGAGACTCTATCTTGAGTGATACAGCTTAAGTCCTTGAATTCTGAATGGGTTGCTCTCCTGTTTTTGTCTGGTTACAGACCATTCACTTAGCCTTAATGACATGCATTCAAATAAATGCTTGCTATTTCACAAATGTGAAAATAAATTTACTGTTTCTGTGCTCCAAAGCATCAGCATTTATTACCTCATTTGGGAAACAACTGAGTTATTTGGTTCATTTATACTCTATTCAAATACTGCTTTGAGAACAGGGACCATCATCTTGCTTCTCAGAGCTCTTCATGAATAGGGATATATATTTGCAGGTATCTTGCCTTCTATTCACTTGTATGAAAAAATCTTAGGGGGTAAAAGATTACAAGATGTCTTAGGTATGGATAATTAATTTGCTCATAAACTACTGAAATGTAACATGTCAACATTTTTTTTTATTTGTTCAGTTCCTTACTCAGCTGAGCTGATATGTCTCTACTTGACTTAATGGGTTAATTTACTACGTGTGAATAAATTCTATCTGACTATGTGTGAATAAATTATGGTGTCTCTTCTCTACATTTAACCCATGAATCCTGGTTGGCAATAAAATACTGCAAAATGTTTGTCTGATCAAGACAATATTCTGACTCTTTTTAAGGAAATGTCATATTTGCATGTATGCATTCAGAAACAACAACAAAAAAAAG
>NW_005061652.1:0-1135 GCF_000277835.1 Geospiza fortis
TTTTGTTTCTTTGTCTCCTTTTCTGAACACAAAGAACTCTGCGGGCATGGGGGAGATCCAAGAGTAGGAGGGGAAACTGTGTTGGGGGATGGCCAGGGGCAATGGAAGATGGAAGGGGAAGTGAAAAGAGATGAGGGACAGGGACTGAGAACAGTAATGTGGGCAAGAAAATGGAACCAAAATAGACACTAAATGAAAAGATACAGAATGTTGGGAAGGGTTTTGGTTAAGAGATAGAGAAGAAGGACAAGAAGGATGAGAAGGAGGAGAAGGATGAGAAACACTAGAAGGACAAGGGGAAGGAGAAGTCAGACGAAGAGAAGGAGAAGATGACGGAGGAGAAGGAGGATAAGAAGAGGAAAGAGAACGCGAAGAAGAAAGACAAGAGGAAGTAGAAGAACGAGAAGAGGAAAGAGAAAAGGTGAAAAAAGGATTTTGCAAAATATAAAGATGATAGACTAAAACACAGCAGGGGAAGGAGATGAAGTTGATGACATGGAAATTTAATGTACAGGGAAGAGTGAAGGGGAAGTCTCTTCTCTCATTTCTGTCCCAGGTCCTTTAGCAGAGGTATGGTGGCACAGAGGGGCTGGAGCTCTGGTAGCCATTGCCCTGGGATGGGTCCCAGCTCCATTGCCCGGCCCATTACCATTACCAAGCAACTCTTTACCAACAAAACTGCATGTGTGTAAGAGCTCCTGGTCTCATGGACTGCAGGTGGGGTGATCTGTCTGTCTTCAAGCAGAATGCTTGGAGCTCCATGTCCTTGTCATTGTCGGTGTCCTTGTCCTAGTCCTTCTAATTCTCCTTCTCCTTCTTCTCCTCCTCCCTCTATTTCTTGTATGGTGCATCATTCTACTCCTCCTAGTTCTTTCTCTCCTAAAACCTCCAGTGCCCAAAGTCCTCATTCATATCCTTCCACTTCCACTTTGATTTGATTTTCATCTCAATTTCAACCTCCGATGACCTACCCAATTTTCTGTATAACCTAACCATTCCTCTTCCATTTTCCATTCCCTGTGGCCATCCCAGCATCACCATTTCCCCTCCCACGCTTGAAACACCCCCATACCAACGGGTCTTCATGACTTGAGAAAACGACACAAAAAAACAGAAATTGGATGCAGGAAAACTT
>NW_005061653.1:0-1134 GCF_000277835.1 Geospiza fortis
TTTTTTTTTTCTTCTTCCCCAGTTTCTTTTACTTTGTTATCTTCCACTTTTAGAGACTTAATATAATATGTGAGTTCTTTAATTTTTGCCTCATTCAGGAGAGGCAAACAAGACCACTGAAAACACAGAATCTGTTGGTGCTGGAGTAACAGTTTCAGGAATGTGTGGACTGGTGCAGTGGTTGACTCATTTTTTGCTTAACTCACCACCCAGTACTCTTATAATCCAGGATATTAACTGCTTGATTGGAACAGCAGAATTGCAAGTGTGTAATTATTTGACAGGTTAGTGCTACTGCCTAGAATTAATATTAGTGACCCTCTGCTATTGAGGATAATGACAATTCTGTCCTGTTAATATTTGTTACCAAATATGCCCTACTGCAAATGTATGTAGTAAAATACACATTTTTAGTACTAGTAAAAGCAAGCACAAGATATTAGCTACAGCTGTTAAAAAATGGAACAGAGAACCAGGATGCATCAATTCTTTCACTATTCTGCAACTCTTTAATAATGATCACCTTGCTAATTCTCATCACAATCCTGCATAAGTTACCATTGTGAAAATAATTTATTGTATATAGTAAACAGCTACATGTAACAAATAATGCAGAATATGTATTGCTACTTGAGATGTTTGAAATGTTCAAATTTCAACAAAACCTGAAATAACCCAAGATGTGATTTTTTTAAAACCATTTAATACAATGATTGCCCACACTTTTTTGAGGAGAAACCAGGACCATAAAGCCTCATATAATTGTTTGATGAATGAAGAGGGTAAGATGAGAGAGAAGAGTAATAGTTATTTTCTTATATGTCTACAATCATTTCAGAGTCCTGTAGCTGTCCCTCCAGTACTCAATTTAAAGAGTGATGTATCAGATTTGTGCCATGCAGTAGGGATAATGTAAATTATCCTATTCTAGTCAAGTGATTGGCAGATTCTCACATGTTGCATCAAAATGACTGACAGCTTGTTTGTGGAACATCACTAACAATCTCCAAAATATGGGAACTGTGGAGGTCCATGTTCTGCTCCTGAGACAGACATCAAAATTGTCACATGCAGATGGAATAAATTGGGGACAAAAGTGGGATAAGGCTACAATTTCATTCTGGCTTTAAAAAT
>NW_005061654.1:0-1134 GCF_000277835.1 Geospiza fortis
TTTAGGTCAGTTTTAAAATCAGGTGGATAATATTCTATGATAGGAGAGTCTTGACTAGTCATCAAATGCTAGGAAAATACAACAGAGATGATATCAAAGGCAATTTAGCAGTAATTGTAGGAAGTGACAAAGAAAGGCTGGTATTAAAACCAATTCAGTGCTGTACAGGAATGAAACATTTAACTGTCCTAGCTGGAAATTGCTTAGCAAATGTAAAATTTTGTACTTATTACTAACTTTACAATGCACTACATATAGTAACATGTAGAATATTTAACCATACATTTAAATGTAGAGATAGAATTTAATTAACAAGACATGCAAAACCACCAAGAATAGAGTAAAATAAAATAAAGCAGATAATGAGTAAGCAATAGATAGATAATGCAATTTAATTCTATATCTTACCTGGTAACATTTAGGTAGCAAATCTTTGCTAGCTGCTGGAAGTACAGCAAGAAGCTGTTCAAATGGCATGAATGGTTTTCCAAGTTCAAACTTGATTTTGAGTTCACTGATATTGTGAATATCTGACAGGTAAGGTGCATAATGATAAGGGTAATACCTGCAGGTTAAAAAATCCCCTAAGTGACATGACTTAATTAGAGCACAGCAGTGTTCACAGATCAGAAACAAACCAAACTACATTAAATGTTCCCAGCATAGAAGATGAAATACCACTCTATCTTTCAGCAGTCTCCCATTTAATGCTTTTTCTTACCAGCTCCATGATTGAACTCCATGGTAATAATAATGCAAAATCCATTGTATTGCCTGGACATAACATTCAGCTTGTTCAGCTAAGAAGGCACTTAAAGGAAAAAGGAAAGATACTTATTAGTTTTCTCATTTTCACTGGTATATAAAAAGTAGTTAGCACCTTATACATAGGGATGAAGGTAGAACATTTTGGGAACCTAATAATACTATGATTTTCTAGATTCATTTCCTCTCTGGTCCTCAAATACTTATTACAAAAAACTTATTTGTAGCTCTTATTGCATTAGGCAAAATCATCACCACTGCAGTACTCTGCCAAGTGTTCTCTGCTTTTGACATGGGATGAATATTCTGTCTTTTATTAGAATCACAAAATGTTGAGGGTTGAAAGGGACCTTACAGATCATCTTGTTC
>NW_005061655.1:0-1134 GCF_000277835.1 Geospiza fortis
TGTGCTAACAATCCATTGTGACAGCAGCTAGCAGGCTGAGAGCATGCCATGAATGATGAAATGGGTTCTGGAATTAAAGTTAAGGAGGATGGTACAGGTTCTGCAAGGTGAAAATTAGCAAAAACTACGTTAGAAAGGGTCTGTTGAGGAACAGGCAATAACTGAAGAATGATTGATTAGTATTGAGAGCAAACATGATCAGAAATTCAGTAAATTATACATTTGTGAGGAGTAATAGCAAATCATAAGATCATCAAACTAGGTAGTTCCTGTAACTAGTATGAACTATTCCTCTAACCGATGTCAGCACAGGAAAATAGCAATACTACATAATGGTACAAAGATCACCCTGTGAATGAACTGAGTAGATGCTTTGTTGCAAATGATGACCCCCATGAGGCAGTGTCTCAAAAATTACTAAAATAATAGGATTATGTTTCCTGCAAAGTTTGTTTGCTTAGGATGTTTGCAAAGCTTGCACAAACTGCGCTGTAAAATCTGTAGTTGCGTGGCATCTGAACAGCATCTGATTTAAAATGAAAGTATGAAGTTGCATAATTTGAATTTGAATGTAGAGCCTTCCTGTTAGCTATGGCAGCATATTAGGAGTACTTGGGACAGAAACAAAAAGGGCATGGAGGAACAGAAAAAACCACCCTGAGATAAGGAACCATTAGTACGAGTAGACAAGGGAGCAAAGAAAAAAGCTTTTAAATGTAACCACATTGTTCAGGCAAAGTGTGACAACGATCAGTGAAAGAAGTGGCATCCCATTACACTGACCTGGGTGCACAGCTTTTGGCCACAGCTACACCACACCTGGCCATCAGGGAACACTGGCAGAGCTGGCTTGGGGCTTTTGGAAAAGGTCATGTAGACAAACCCACCACAGGGCAATATGTGCTGTACTCACTTTTGTCTGAAAACAGATGATGTTTTTGTTTAGTTTCTGATCGAAGACGACTTGTTGGGCTCTTCAGTGTTCCACTGGAATGAGTCAAACCAATGAAGAAAGAATGACAATGGTGACAAGCTTGTTATAAATTTATCGTAGAAATGACCATTCCTTAGCCAATTGTAAAGCCAATTGTAAAACTGATTGATTACAGCAAGCGATAGCAAGCAAGTACAGCG
>NW_005061656.1:0-1134 GCF_000277835.1 Geospiza fortis
TTTTTTTTGTCTGTGCCTTTAAGCCAAATGGTTATAGCATAGGAAAACAGTGCCTAAGATGAGACTTCAGACTCCAGCTCATCCCTTCTGGCACTTCTCCAAAACTATTGGCCAATTCTGGCTGCAGCTGAAGTTGTGCAGAACCACGGCTGGTTGTGTTAAAGAGTAGCTTCGGATAGTGACTTTAGAATTCATATTTCTGCCATATTATGAAGTAATTTCTGCTAATACTGTAAATGACTTGCCTAATATTTTAGTCTTTATATCCTCTTGTGTACATGTGTGTTCTGTATGCATGTTTTTCCAATACTAATCATGGAACCTTGAATGTTGAATAATTCTGTGCTTGTAGTAGACAGTCCTGTTGTCTTCCCCACACTCTGGGACTGGGATGGTCTCACTCATGAACATGTTTTTCCACCCTTCAGAATTGATTTTGTGTCTTCATCTTGTCCTACTCCTGCTCTCCTTGTTCTTGTCTAGTTTTTAAGCAGATTGTTTTGCTTGTAATGCTTCCAACGTGACTGCTCATACTGTAGATTCAAGGAAGGATACCAAACAGTCAAATGGATAAACAGACAGCTCATTTTGTCACTTCTAATTATAACTGATGACAAAAGAAAGCGAAAACTCTTTTGTCAGAAATCTTGTAAGTGGACTTGGATTTGGATTCAAGATGAAAATTCAAACTCTTCTTTCTGAGATTTTAGAGGAACAAAGATACAGTGAGGATGAGATGTTTCTTTGGTTGCAGTTCCGTAATTGGCATTAAGTTCATCATGGAGCGGGTCAGTTCTCCACCTCCCACCTGCATATTCCTGAAATGTATTATGTTTTGCAAGGTGGTAAAAATCTCTTGAACAACACATGTTCAGGATTTGGATCAATTTCCTTATCTGACTGACCATTCTGCCCAGACTGCAGATGTTGGGACAAGGGACTAGGCAGACCTGAATGTCCAAAAGGGCAGAACTCTCATTTCCAACATGACCTGGACTTGATTTATGCTGTTGTGAAACTGTGCCCTGACCTTTTTCTTAAGAGTACAGCTCTGTTTTTTGCTTGATGTGTAATGACTTAAAAGCAAAGAGTGAAGACAGCTTTTCTGGAGACTAACTTCAAAGAAAAAAAAAA
>NW_005061657.1:0-1134 GCF_000277835.1 Geospiza fortis
AAAAAAATCTGCAAAGCCCATCTAACCAGAGAGAATTTTTGAAGTGGTAAATGTGCCAGAAAGGAGGAAAAATGATGTTGTCAGTGTCATTTGCATGCTCTGAGCCTGCTCTCTGCTGTGTTTGGGAAGAGCATATTGGGAAGACAAATGATGAAATGTTACTACAGCTTTTGAAAAGTGGCCCAGGCTGCACGCCACAGACTAAACTTCATGGCACTGAAATAAGACAAATTTTCTTCATGTGAGGAAACCTTCCAGTGACAGGTCTGGAATAGCAGCTGCTTGTTGCTGAAAATGCATCCCCTTCAGGAAGGATGTAGGCACCTTCCTGAGCATCTTTCCATTGCAGATTGTGCGTGGAGAAACACTGGTTGACAGAAAATCAAATTTAACCCAGTGCTGCTACTCAGGCAGGCCATTGGCTCACTTTACACAGGAATATACTGTTTTATATAAAATGGAATGCTTAAGATGTCAAAATCTCATACACTGAGATATTTTTTTTAGTCTCAAACCCCAGCCAATTGACCACTTAAAAATAAGTGTCAGTGGTAATAAGAGAAACAGAAATACTTAGTCCCTTACCCAAGGTGAAGATATCTCTATTAAAACAGTTAGAAAGTCTGCCATTCTTGCCAAAATGCTGGACAGATGAAGGAGGAGGGAACAAAACAGTAGTCAGAGAAGAGGGAGTGGGTGTTTCAGATGGGTGGGTGTTTCACTCTCAGCCAGGATTTAACCCATCACACCTCACCTCTGTTTTGCTCCACGAGTTCTTAGGGGACATATCTAAGCAGAAATTTCAGTGATAAAGTTTCCAAGGTGGGAGGGGAGCTGTCCAACCCCTCTGTGCAGAGCAGAGTCAGATTGCACAGGTTGTCTGGGTCCTCTGCAAAGATGAAGGCTCCATAACCACTCTGGGAAACCTGTCACAGTGCTCATTCACCCTCACGGTACAAATATTTTCCTAAAGTTTGAATGGTATTTCATATATTTCTGTTTGTCCCTATTGCCTCTTGTTCTGTCACTGAGCACCACTAAGAAAAATCTGTTTTCTTTGCCTCACATACATCAATTATTTCATAACATTGATGGATCCCCACTGAGCCTTCTCTTCTCCTGGCTGAGCAGCCC
>NW_005061658.1:0-1134 GCF_000277835.1 Geospiza fortis
ATTTCTGTGTGCCTGCTCTATTTTTTGGCATTCAAAAAACAGCTATAGCATAGAGGAGTATTCTGGATGCCTCTCTTTACCTGCTGCTTTCCAGGAACCTCAGTGCTTGGATGAGTTCCTGTTGACACTTTATACAAATCATGGTTTTTTCTCCCTTGGCCTGTGACTCTTGTACAAAAGAAGCTTCTTTTATCACTACCTAAAAATAAAGAACACTAAGAAAATTCTCTGATCAAAGTGATTCATTCATCAGCAGAACGATTTTTGCATGCTGCTACTTTGTATGTGAGAACCATTAGCAAAGGAGAGAGACTGTGAATAGATGTAGTGTTTACATAGTACCACAGTATAAGGTTGCTCCTTGTGGATAAAACAGAAGTGAACCCTCATGATACACTAACATGTGCGTGGTAGCCGATGACACATCACTGCTGCCTACATTAGCGCAGCAAAGATGCTTTGTTCTCTGATGTCATGAGTTTCAAATCCCAGCTGGGGATTTACTGACTAAGCCACTGTGAGCTGCTGTGACTTCCCTCCCAAAAGGAGAAGAGGAATAAAATAGAACAGCTTTCTGCTTTTGATTTCACTTCAGAAATACTGCTAAGCACTAGGAGTTATTTCCCTGTTGGTACCAAAATATTATTACAGTTCTTGATGACAAGAGCTACATAGACCCGTCAGTGGAGAAAAGGCTCATTAGCCACCTCAGGACAAGACATAATTGGAATTCTTCTGAAGTCAGATATATAAACCACAGATTAAATCCTCATTCAAATAAAATTCCTACCACAAATTGGAACTGGTAATTGCTCACCATTTCTCAGGGCAGGGCACTTGTTCCCCTGCACAAATACAGACTGAGAAATTCCTGTTTTACTGTCTGGTAGCCACTTCTTTAACTCTCATGTTTCTTCAAGCTCTTGTCATTAAGTAATGGCACAACATATATTGTGCATGGGAGGTGTTAGAGCATACAAGCTTTGTACAGACTCTCACAGAGAAAACTATTTTTTCTCTTGTGAGATGAGGGTAGTGCAACCGTGCCACCAGAGCTGAGGCTAGCAAACCCTCTACAGGAGGTTCTTCATGCTGTGAACTAAAACAGTTGAGGACAGAGGCCTGGACTCTTGC
>NW_005061659.1:0-1134 GCF_000277835.1 Geospiza fortis
ATTAAATTAAAAAAAACCCGGGGAAAATCGCCCAAAATTTGAGGGTTTTAGAGGCCAGACTTCCCCCAAAATTTGCGTTTTTTCCCATCCAAAATTCCCCAAAACTTTAATTTTTTTAAACCCCAAAATTCCCCCAAAATTTCCATTTTTTAAACCCAAAATTTCCCCAAATTTTCTGGTTTTTAAACCCAAAATTCCTCAAAAATTTGCAGTTTTTCTCACCCAAAATTCCCCAGAATTTCCATTTTTTAACACCAAAATTCCACAAAAATTTAATTTTTTAAACCCTAATATCCCCCCAAATTTTTTTGTTAAACAAAATTGCCATTTTTTAAACCCAAAATTCCCCCAAAATTCACTGTTTTTCTCACCCAAAATTCCCCAAAATTTCAATTTTTTCTCACCCAAAATCCCCCCAAATTTTCATTTTTTAAACCCAGAATTCCCCAAAATTTGTGGTTTTTTACACCCAAAGTGCCCCCAAAATTTACATTCTTTAAACCACAATTCCCCCAAATTTCTATTTTTTAACCCCAAATTCCCATTTTGTTAAACCCCAAAATTTCCATTTTTCTCACCCAAAATTCCCCAAAATTTCCCTTTTTTCTCACCCAAAATCCCCCCAAATTTTCATTTTTTAAACCCAGAATTCCCCAAAATTTGTGGTTTTTTACACCCAAAATGCCCCCAAAATTTACATTCTTTAAACCACAATTCCCCCAAATTTCTATTTTTTAACCCCAAAATTCCCAGTTTGGTAAACCCCATAATTTCCATTTTTCTCACCCAAAATTCCCCAAAATTTCCCTTTTTTAAACCCAAAATTCCCCAAAATTTGCATTTTTCTCACCTAAAATCCCATTTTTTAAATGCCAAAATTCCCCCAAAATTTCCATTTTTTAAACCCCAATATCCCCCCAAATTTCCATTTTTTAAACCAAAATTACCCCAAAATTCCCATTTTTTTAACCCCAAAATTCCCCAAAATTTCCCCTTTTTAAACCCAAAATTTCCCCAAATTTTCTGGGTTTTAAACCCAAATTTCCCCCAAAATTTGTGTTTTTTAAATCCAAAATTTGTGGGTTTTAGACCCCAAAATTCACTCTGTTTCTCACCCAAAATTCCCCAAAATTT
>NW_005061660.1:0-1134 GCF_000277835.1 Geospiza fortis
AAAACTGTAAACTGCTACTCAAACTCATCACATTTTCTCCACCATCTTCTCAGTAACTTTTTCTCCTGGATTCCCCAGTCAATGACAAAGGTTCAACTCCTGTGAGCTAATTCCTGATCTGTGACTATAATCCCTGTATAAATATATTGTTTCCTGTTCCAACACATGCTAGAAATGTTCCAACACATGCTAGCTCTTTTGCCGTGATATGTACTCAGAGCTGTGAGTTTTTCAACATCTGAGGAAAAGTAAGCACAATACAAATGCAACTCAGTTCTTCCAAACGCAGATCTTGGGGTGGCTGTGCCTCAGAAGGACCATTACTGAGACTCTGGAGACAGGGTTTGGTTACTAGGTTGGATCCTGTGTGAGACCTTTCTGAAGTGACCCCTTCACAGTGCAGTGGAGTATCCTACCTAGGCAGAAGAACCTGGTCCCTAATGTGGTATGCCTCTAACTGATTCCCTCAAAATGTTTTCCTGGTGAATTATTTATTTTCCAGCAATAAATACTACTTCAATGGACAACTTTAATTATGCAAAAAGCAAATCAACCCTACCAGTATAAAACCTGGAGGTTTTTTTCTATGCCCCTTGAACATCTTTCCCAGTTAATGTCTGGAGTCCAGACTGAAGAAAGCAGATGAGCCTTGTCAAAGAAATCTCCTCACCCTGCCCTGACCATGAACTCTAGAAAAGAGCTGCTCAGACAGAAGATCATTAATAGAATAACTTTTAAAGACAGAGCAATGGGTCAAACCTATCTACTTTTACACAAAAATCCTAGGTCACATCTATCCCTAATTAATTCAGTGTGTAAGTCTAGCTATGCTCTGAGAGAAAACACTTTACACCCCCATATCTAATCAAATGGTAGAACTATAAATAAAGCCACCAAGAGCCATGTGAAAGCAAAAGTAATGAAAACAGCAACCCTGATATTCCTGCCTGGGAGAGCTTTTGGATATTTTAACATGCTCTGTAAACAGGAAATCCATTTGCACACACCTGTGTTAAGACAATTTGTCAATCTGACAAGTTCTGTTCTGAAACCAGAGAAGTCATCACAAATAAATGTATTCCCAAGACACTGATTCTTTTCCCAAAGACACAAAATTCACTATTAACACTCCAG
>NW_005061661.1:0-1134 GCF_000277835.1 Geospiza fortis
CATTTGTTTCTGAAGGGTGAAAGCTCATTGCTGGTTTTAAAGTTGTATCCTATTAACTTATTTCATCTGTCAGTGGCTGTAAGTCTTACATAACACAACACCTTTTTTCTTCCTTTAGTAAAACCACAGTTTTAATACAACACTTTCTTTGTTACCTGAATACACTTTTCTTTTTGTGCACTTTTGTGCAGGCTGCAGGAATCCAGACAAACAAGTGTTAATTCCCCATGATGTTTTCCAGCTGACAGGCCTAATTGATTTGATTTCCACTGTTTTCACAGTGACCCCCCTCAACCCGTCATCACCACTTCTTTTGATACCTGAGCTTTACTTTCTACTCTCACATTCCACTTCAACAACTAATAAAGAGCTTATTAGGAAGGAAGAAACTCATTACTTGTTTTCCTCTGCTCCACGCAGCACATTCAGCAGGTTAGAGCCCTGTATTATTAATCAATACAGAACATTTGCTTCCATTAGGTTACCAGCATCTTTTATCATCAGGCTGAGGGTAGGAACCTGTTTCTTTGTATTCTGCTAACCCACGCTCCAGCTAGACTAGACAGAGATAAAAGACAGCTGAGTAATATTTTCCTGAGATCCCTGATGATGCACACAGATGGCCTGTAACAAATGAAATATGCAAGGTGACGGCTGGAGTTCTCCTCACTCCAAGTTCAACTTTTACGGCTTAGAGAGTATTTCACTCCTTGCACCACAGCTTCATGGTAGAGAGAGATTTATTTTCTTATCTGTAACAGGGTTTGTGAGTCTTTGCCTACCATGGCCATTAATGGTTGCAGTAGGAAGTAGCCAAGTGCTCTTACTGTGATTCTTGCCTTATTAAAAAACAGCTGGGGAAAAAATGTATTGAAAAAAGCAGTGCAGCCATGTGGAGCTTGAGAAATCTAAAGGGAAGCATTGGAGAACATTGTTATCTACATGGAATGAAATACAAGGCTGAAGAATCCCATTAAGGGATGTAGCATATGTAAAAGCAAACAAACAAACAATATCAAACACATATTAAGTCAAATGAAAGATTACATGTTGGTAGCACAGGAAAAAAAAGCCCTTTGCAATAAAGTAAACACAGATCTGTTTACAGTGCCTGAAAGAAACAATTTTTTTTTT
>NW_005061662.1:0-1133 GCF_000277835.1 Geospiza fortis
TCTGAGCTCACAGGACCGGAACTGCCCAACACTGAACTATTTATTAAAATATTTACATAGTCATTAAATATTCATTAAATATTGACATATTCAAATATTCAAATGGTGTTCAAATAATTTTCAAATATATTCAAATGAGATGCAAATGGCCAGTCCACATTTAAAGTGAATTCTGTGATTACAGAACATGAACGGCCGCACAAGGATTGCCCATTAAATATTGAAATATTGAAATATTCAAATGGTATTCAAATAATATTCAAATGAGATGCAAATGTCCAGTCACGGTTTACATTGGCTTCTGAGCTCACAGGACCGGAACTGCCCCACAGTGAAATATTGATTAAATATTTAAATATTCACTAAATATTGGCATATTCAATTATTCAAATGGTATTCAAATAATATTCAAATATATTCAAATGAGATGCATATTTCCAGTCCCAGTTTAAGGTGAATTCTGTGAGTACAGAACATGAACGGCCCCACAAAGATAATCCATTAAATATAGAAATATTCAAATGGTATTCAAATGAGATGCAAATGGGATGCAAATGTCCAGTCCCAGTTTGCCTTGGGTTCTGAGCTCACAGGACATGAACTATTTATTAAAATATTTAAATAGTCATTAAATACTCATTAAATATTGACATATTCAATTATTCAAATGGTATTCAAATATATTCAAATGAGATGCACATTTCCAGTCCCAGTTTAAGGTGAATTCTGTGAGTACAGAACATGAACGGCCCCACAAGGACTGTCCATTAAATTTTGACATATTCAAAGATTCAAATTATATTCCCATAATATTCAAATGAGATGCAAATGTCCAGTCCCGGTTTACCTTGGCTTCTGAGCTCTCAGGGCATGAACTGCCCCACAGTGAAATACTGATTAACTATTTTAATATTCACTAAATACTGACATATTCAATTATTCAAATGATATTCAAATGGTAGTCAAATAATATTCAAATGAGATGCAAATTTCCCATCCCCAGTTTAAGGTGAATTCTGTGATTACAAAACATGAACCCCCCCACGAGCATTGCCCACTAAATACCGAAACATCCGAACGCTATTGGAATATTCAAATGAGATGCAAATGGGCTGTTTGACATGCAGTTTGTG
>NW_005061663.1:0-1133 GCF_000277835.1 Geospiza fortis
AGAGTTTCATTTTCTTGCCTAGTTTTGAGCATCATACAGACTTCCTAAAACACTTTCTTTTCACTGCGATATTAATCAAAGCAACCCTTTCAAGATTCTTTTGCTGCAATCTATTCTGCTGCAACCCAGGAACTGGCAGAATAAGACCCTGTGAGAAAAGGTCATCTTTTTAAGACAGATTGTTCTTTTCTGATAAATAAAAACCTACTCTCTAAATTTAGCAACATGATCATTACAAGCCAGCTCCAATAGCACCCAGAGGGCAGTTCAAAAAAACATGGTGAACACCGTTTTAGAAAGTGAAGATGTGCTTTCAGAGGACTCCATTCACCCGAGCATTGTACTACTACAAAATCAAGCTAAGCTTTTGAAAATGTCAAAGGCAAGTATTCACAAGCAAACACCATGTTGCTATAGAGCACAACACGGTGCAAGCACCACGACTCCATCAGAAGGCTGTATAGATCTATTTATTAAAGCAACATGTTGCCTTTATAGTTTTACAGGATATTTACATTTGCTTAACCAACACATACACTGCCCATTGGTCATGAAAAAAACCCAAAACTCTCAATAGATGAAAAGGAGCCACGTCACTCTGAGCCAACCAAAGTCCATATCTTTTGACTTTCTTTCTTCACGTTGTTGTGGTGATAGCCTTAGTACCTTCCTTGAGAGATACGAGGCTTTCCTTATCTTCAGGAAGCCTTCGCTGGCTCACAAGAACAGCACAAAAATGTCTTTCCTACAACACCATATTGTATATTTGTTGAAACAGAGTGGAAATTTTCCAGAGTAGAAGTCCATTTCGGATTTAGGTGAAATGTGCCAATTTGAATTATTAAGTCTGTAGCTTGCAAGCATAACTTTTTGGTCTGCATTCAAGACTGCCTGTTCTCGCAAAAATAAAAACCAACCTATGCTCAAAAAACTGCTTCAGCCAAAGGACAGAGATAAGAGGGGCCCCCTGAACTTTGAAACAGATGGAGACTAGGGCTGAGAGGCTGCAGGAGACAGGGCAGGATGACCCAGGAGTTCTTTCTGTACTTTCTGATAAAAAAACTATCTGCAAGTGTAACTAGTTGCAAGTGTAATGTGAAATGAGTAAATTGAATATGTATGAACCTATTGTG
>NW_005061664.1:0-1133 GCF_000277835.1 Geospiza fortis
TTAGGCCATGTTGGAGCTCCTCTGGCTTGTAATATCATAAAACTAGATGATGTGGAAGAAATGAGCTACTTCTCTTCTAACAATGAAGGCGAGGTAGGCACCATCTCCTGTGCATGTCAAGAAATACTGAAACATAAGACTTGGTGACTCAGTGTTCTCTATCTGCTATAGGTCTGCATTAAAGGACCAAATGTGTTCAAGGGTTATCTGAAAGATCCTGAGAAGACAGCAGAAGCAATTGATAAAGATGGCTGGCTCCACACTGGAGACATAGGGAAGTGGTTGCCAGTGAGTAGTTGCAAACCATCTCTTGGCATGTTAATTCCTGTTACTTCACAGTATTCTCTAAAGATGGAATTCTAGGGTAAAAGTCTCTACACAGTAGATTCACTAGGTAACTCCAGTCAAAGCTCCAAAGACCAATTAGGTTACAGGGTATCAAATAACACGTCCTAGGCCCATAGTTACGACCATTCTTCACTGTAGAAGTGATATAACAAGGTGTCTTGGTTTCTGTCAGAGGAAAATAAAGGAGCTGTCTAATCATGCCCTGAGCTAACTGGAGAAATTACACAAACCCTTCTCTCTGTAGAAAGCAAAGATCAGTATGTGGTTTCTAGACTAGTTCCAAATGTGCCTTTCATACAACTAAACAAAGCCTGTTCATCTTCTCTTATATCAGACAGTGACTTGGAACTAATGACCTCCACTTTTAACTTCTAGAATGGAACGCTGAAGATCATTGATAGGAAGAAGAATATATTTAAACTTGCACAAGGAGAATACATTGCTCCAGAGAAGATAGAAAATGTCTATATCAGAAGTGCTCCTGTAGCCCAGGTCTTTGTTCATGGGGAAAGTCTGAGGGTAAGTGATGTTAGGAGTATCCTGCAAGATTTCCTTCCACTACAAGTTCTGGATGATCAGGGCACAAATGTATGCATGTACAAGAGTCTTCGAACAAAATCTGTTCCTAAGAGAGCTGTGTTTATAGGAAGATGTTCTCAGACCTACAGACTTGCAAGTGAAAACTGGCATTGCTGCAAGCTGGGTAAAGGCTAATTACATACTTGTGTGGGATTAGTATGTCAGGTCACTTCTGCGCAGTTCAGATTCATAGAATAGTTTCCCCC
>NW_005061665.1:0-1133 GCF_000277835.1 Geospiza fortis
TTTTTTTTTCAGTTCAGCTGGTCTCTGTAAATTCTACAGATGTTAGAAACATACATTAAGTCTTCCAACCAAGGCCTTTAGGAAAGCACCACATACATGTAACAGAGCACAGTTTCTCCAGCAGTGATATAATACAGAAGGTGCTTTTGAATTAAGCATTAAAGGGCTGTTACTATCAGGAATGCTGACACTTGACACTGCCTGAAGTGCAAGTGGGATGGAGGAGGGAGGGAACCACAGAGGAAGGAGGAACACTCAGCCAAGCATGTGAAATGGTACCGCCTCACCTTTCTCAACATGTCATTTTGCTCCACGTTGTGGATCTTGCCAGGGCTAATTTCCCCTTTGAGTGTGTACTCGAAGAACTTGCCGCTGACGTTGACCAGCAGGGTGGTGAAGGGCCTGTCCTCCTGGGAGCAGCTGAATGGTTTGTCATGGCCACTTGTGGAGGGAGTCCCGTACCTCAGGATCACCCCAACTATGAGTCCTGGAAGAGAGGTAAAAATCCATGAGGCTGATTTTATACTCCTGCACTTCAATGAGTTTCAAACATCATCCAAGGGATCATGCATGAACTTTACAAGCATATGGGCATCATAAACACGTTGAAGTGAATTGGTACTATCAGTTTGCTGCAGGGGAAGAGAGGCCCTGAGCACATCAAAACTACCAGAGAATCTGAAGTATCTGGTACCCGACTGAAGTGACAAACAAAAGGTTCCATTTCAATTTTTGTCTTCCTCACCCTCATTCACACCTTGAAAACCCCCAGTCACATGAGAGGCTGAACATTAGGACACATCAAATACATTTCACCTGCCTTAGGACAGAAGCAAGCAAACACTATTGCCAGAAAACAATGACTGCTGGAAACACGTGACCATAGCTGATCTGGAATGGTGATGTTTGCCATATTTTATGGCTGCAGCAAGAACACAGTTTTTAGTCTTACAATTCTAGGCAAGTAAGCAATGCCTGTTGCACAATCTTCTGTATACTCCACAAACTTTAAAACTAAGACAGATGACATGCACAAAGAAGCCACTACATGTCATTTGCAAGCATTTTCCACATTTCATATAAACAAAAATAAAAATAAAATAAAGAAGCCACTACATGTTATTTGCAAGCAT
>NW_005061666.1:0-1133 GCF_000277835.1 Geospiza fortis
AAACCAACACAAAAAAAGCCAAAACAAAAACCTGTTTAACAACGAGAATTACAGGACAACCACTCATGGAAAAAAATGTCTTCCTTGTAACTTGTGAATTGCAGGTTTGCAAATAAAGCATTTGAAGCCATCAAGTCCATGACAAAACAAACAACGTGCCCTTACATTGCCAAGGTCTTTAAGGTTCATAGTCTTAAAGGTAAACCCACAGTCTAGTAAAATAAGCCTCTGGACCTGCGATAATGGGGAGTGGAAGGCAGGACAGACAGACTTAATGTTTTTTTTAATAGATCAAATTATAGTATAGGTCTTAATATTATAAATCCCTGAGGTCACTGACAATCTAGGGCAGATTTTAACTCATGCTGGAAGGTTTAAAATCTCAGAGCTACCTTCCTGGCCTTGCTATGTTTAGCTTTTTAGCATTCAGACTCTGTTTTTTAGCTAGTTACCTCTTGTTTTCATCTTTGTTTATTAGCATTGCAAATGTGTTCCTAGTACAAAGCTTACTGTTCCTTAGACTGTGTTTCATGATTGTCTCTAAGGTATTTATAATTATGTGAAAACAAACGTCTTCTAACAATTCTTGTTTCCAGAATATGCAACATTTTCTGAAACAGAAGGTTCCAAAGGGACTAATGTTTTTGGAGTGATTTTTGCATTACACAGTTTACAACATACCTTGTTTTGTGTTGCCGAAAGATAGGATTGTCTTCTCATTAAAACATATATTTTTAAGATGCATGAATACATAAGAGAAAATCATAGTTTTCATGTAATTATCTCTTGTTTTAAGTTGTGTACAGGGCTAAGTTTTAAATACCATTGAAAGATTGTTTCCCATGGCATATTGCCTGAAGTACATTTTATTTTGAATGCAGATTTAAATAAACATCTTGTTTTTTACCCTTTAGTCTTTTAAGGAGCTGCTAGAGTTCCTAAAAAATACCTATTCACCTCCCTCTAAAGCTGTGAATATCTACAGAGCAGTCAAAATAGCAGTAGACCATTTACTGCAGTAAATATAAGCTGAAGCATTGATATTTTAATTGGAAAATTATTTGTTAAAAGGTCTGACTGAAATAAAGGTTCCTGGCATAAATGTTTTGTTTTATCTAAAAGTAAAAAAAAAA